>NW_020449886.1:770650-778107 GCF_003343035.1 Apteryx rowi
CTCGAGTCCGCAGCCGCTCCTCCGCACTCCGCCGCAGCGGCAGCGCCTCGCCGCGACCCGGCGGCTCCGAGGTAAGGCGCTGGCCGCCGCCCTGCTCTCGCCTCGCCTCGGGCGGCACCTGCGCGGGCTGTGGCGCGGGGCAGCGGGCCCCTTGCCGGGGTGGGAGGGCGCGGGGGGACGGTTACCTCGGGGTGCGCCCGGCCCCTGCCCCCTCCTCCAACGGTTCGCGTCCCAGCGCCGAGACCCCAGTTCGGGCGGAGGCGGGCGGGCCGCTCCCGGCGGCCGGGCCCCGGCCTCCCAGCCCCCTCAGGGACTGGCTCTGCGAGCGGCTCACCGGTTGCCCCGGCCCCGCCAGCCCCTAAGTGCCGCTGGAGCTGAATTGGGCAGCGCCGGCCAAGGCTATTCAGTAACAGCCTTGATCATAAATGATTAATTGCACACCCGGAGAGTACAGAGCTGGGTCTTTCCGAGCGCAGCCTTTTATCCCTGGTTATCTTCGCAGCCAAACGCGCTGAGCCAGCGTTGCGTTTGATCATGAAATGTTGCCTTACGCTTGCGCCTGGGCTGTGAAATGCTGCTGTGTGTGCTGACATACCACAAGGTAGGGACGAAGGTTGCTGTGCCCTAGCTACTGTTTCTGCACAAACCCACCTATTTGTGGATTTATTTTATCAGCACCAAGATAAAAGACCAGTAAGGTAATAGGGCTTTTTTTTTTTTTACACTCGCTGCCTTTCTTACTATGCTTGAAAAATCTAATCATTAGGTGTCCAATTCTTTGATATGCAGTAGCAGCTGGCAATATTTTCTTCTTATTCTTTATCATAATGCAATGCTTCCTTTGTTGAGCTGTAAATGAGTAGTGTAAGCTTCTTCGCTAGCCTCAGCTTCATCATCCTGAGATGTGAGTCACTTGTGCTACTAGATATGTTTTCTTTAGGAGAGCTAAGAGGCATCACAGAAAATCCAGCTTTTTCATTTCAGGTCACATTCCCCTGGATGGATTTGGTTGATTCCAGCCTGAAAATGTGCGTATGCTTTATACGCTTCAAGGCAACTAATGATCTTCCCTGGGAATTCCTTTCTGTTAACTTTTTAATTTGACTTGCTAGTTATAAGTTATAAAGCACCTTTTCTCCTGTTTCTTTGAGCTCCTGCTTTAAAATATCTGATGCAGCTATAAAATATCTTCTAAGTGTGATTATTCAAGGAAGGTAAACTAAATGGAAAAGAGTGAAGCATGCAAAATGTCAAGGTTAGCCAGAAACTTATTTGCACCGGCCTTGAAAGAAATCCTTCTGGGTGGTAGCCTGTTGAATGCCACTAGCTACAGTTTTTAAGCTGCTGTGAGCAGGACACTGCGCCCTTGCCACAATTGTTTCCATGAATAGAGTCAACCCTTATAAATACAGAATGGTTCCCAGATTAGAACAAGTTGATGAATTCTGTAAGGCTGCATCACAACCTGCTGGAGCTGAATGCTGTTGCTAGGTTGTGAGTGTTCTCCCACTAATTGTGTTATAGGAGTTGAAGGAATTTGTCCCTATGCAAGAACAGCAGAATCTGTTAAATGTAACGAGACACCAATCTAGATAAGGGTTGTACTGTGTCAGGTGCTGTATAAATATATAAGGAGATAAGGTCACAACTCTGGGAAGCCTACTGTGTAAAAAAATGTTACAGGAAAGATGAAGGAAATTAAATACCCTTCAGAATGTTTTGAGGATTATCCTTAACTGAAGGGTCTGTTTCCACAGTCTTTACTCAGGCAGGTGCTTCTGGACTTAGTGGACCCTGAGCAGAAACATGTTCTGGAGGACTATTGTTTTATCTGGCATTTAGTAGTGAGTCTAAAAACTGAATACTGTATCTCCAAATACTTTTTGTTTTAGGGGAGGCTTGGTTCTGGATCTAGATCCAATTTTTCTTTTACCCAGTCTTTCTCACTCAGAGATGGAAACAAGGCTATGTCAGGATACCATCCTGCCATTTCCCAGATTTTAAGGAAATTTGTATCTGAAACTGAAACGTGGTTTAGGCCTATTTTTAAGGGAAAGCACAAGATCCCAATGGCCTGAAATGTGTTTTACATTTTCTTTGGGTTAATTCTCTTCTAGCAATGGTGGAAATGCTAAAGCTATGCCTGTCAGTAGTTATAGCCAATTTGTTTGGTATTAATTCCCCCCAGACTCCCCCCATCACAGTTATATTTCTGTTCTGTTTCATCCACGCTTGTTGCCTCTCTTGTCATTCTAGGGGCTGTATTTCCCACTATGCTTTCAGAGTCCCAGTCTTAGTGGTCTGTGGACACTGTCGGTAATGTTATTTATGCAGAACTCAAAAAACTCAGGCATTTTCTCAAATCAGCCTGAAGTGGTGCCTTCCTCATCCAAAGGAAAGGTTGAACTCGATTCTTTACTGTGGGCTGGAGGATAAAGGCAAAGCTCCATGACTGCCTCCATAATTAAGGATTTTATTGTCTGTGTTACTATGTGGGGGAATATGCCTCTGTACCTGTTGCTGTTGTCTCCTCCATCCTCCCTGTTTTTCTGCACTGTCTCTATCCTTGTGTTTCTCCATCTTTCCCTCTGCATTTTCTTTCCTCCTCAGTTGCTTCACCAGCTTCCTCTTGCAACTTTCTCTTTCATGTGCAAAAATGATCAGTAGTGAAATAGTTAACTTTGATAACAAAGTGTCTTTATTTTAGTCTGGACTTTCGGTGTCCCAGTTTACCTCCTTCCTCTGCTAATACATCATTTGAAAGCAGCATTCTGTAGCATTATTATATCAAAGAATTTGGCCCTGAACTTCACTGAGATTGGGGGTGGGGAGGGGGCGGAGGCGACTGTGGAGTTTACACCTCATTGAGCTGTTTGCTTCTGAACACCTTGAGATTCAAGAAGACAGTGCAGCATTGTTTTGCCTCTACTTTGCATATGGAAGGTTTTCTTTACAGTCCTGAGGACTATAACTCCATGTTTTACAGGGTGAATGCTCTGTGTGCAAGATGATGGGCCATGGGCTTTGGGGATATATTTGGCATGCCAAGACTTCTACTTCCAGTATGTATTTGAAAGGGACATGGTGTGTGATTCTCACAGCAAAGAATTTGGTCCTGGTATTGCCTTCTTGTAGCACGCCAAAGACCAGCTCCTTGCCTGATGTAATTTGGTAGGGCAGTCAGAAGAGCTAAATCTATTTACACCTGGAATCTTGACCCAGTGGTGTGTGCAGAATATATTGTTTGACTTCAAGAAGGGTTGTGGAGCACAAGGAATATAAACTCTGGGATGCTGCAGAGCAGCAAGAAGCTGGAGAATGAAAATTGACATTTTTTTGACCGCTTAGTTTCACAGTGCGTGGGTGGAACAGACGGGTGAAGAGGGCAAGTCTGACAGCTGTGACTTTTGTTTCTGAATGTAAGTGCGGTAATTCCCATAGTTCTGGATATGGATTAGAAGAAATCTGTTGTTGCTTACTAGTCTTCACTGTCTTTCCTGCTGAAAGTTTGTCTGTGGTAAGCTTGTTTAGAAACTCTGTAATGAAATCATATGTGCAAATCTCATTATGAGTGTGTGTGCATTTGCATGTAAAACCTGAGAACCAAAAGTATGACTGAGGGGGGAGAAAGACAGAACATTTTCCGATTTATGAGGAAAAAGTCAGCAGGCATATTGACCCTTCTTTTTGAGAGACTTTGGAAACAAACTTCAAGATTTGTTCAGAATCAAATGCTGGTTTCTCAATGTGAAAATTGTCTTTTTGATGAAGAAGCCCCCGTACACTTTATTGGTGATGGGAAATTCTCTGAATTATRAAGAAGCAGTCACAATGCTTTCATTTATTATCCCAGTGTAATTATACTTTTGCTWGATCTTGTACTGGAAAAAAAAAAAGCTTCTGATGATTTGCTTTTTAGACAAGGCAAATAGCGCTGCAGCCCCTAACTATAGTTCTGGAATAAAGTCAAAACTCCTGACGTGTTAAACTTCTTTTGTAAAACAACAATATAGAATGCCTTTCCATCCTTTTTTTAAATACAGAAGAGACTAATCTAAAAATATGCTCTCTGCATACATGTGTTAGGAAAGAGTTGTGGCATAACATTGACAAAACATGTTTTTTTCCTGGTTTGCTCTTAAATGAAGCTATACAGTTTCTTCAAAAAACATGAGTTACAAATGAATCTGCAATACTTTCGTGACTCCTTGTCCTTTTCCTTCAGACAAAAGGCCCTTTCAATCCATTGTGGAACGGTCACTGATTTTCATGTGGTCACTCAAGAAAAGGATAGTGATTGGCCTTTATAATAGGCCTTTCAGTACTCTCTCTAGTGGTTTGCTGACTGAAAAAAAAAAAAAAAGCCTATGGCTGTGTACTGTATCCAATGTTTAAATTACTGATGAATCTAATCTTCCAAGTGTTGAAAAGATAAGAGTTCAAGTGGCAAAGAAGCCTTACCTGTTTACAAATACCACTGTGCTGCTGCACAAAGCTGGGGACAAATTCTTGGCCTGTGTAAACTGGTATATTTTTATTTAGGTTGATGTTTATTGGCTAAAGGTCTTACTGAACTTTTAAAAAGGAAAAGTTGTAAGTAATTTAAACCTGATGTTGCTTAAGTAACCATGAACTATTCTTCATCTTCTAAGATGGCTGATACTGTATTATAGTCTGAGTGGTGTTGAACAATGTTACCTGCTTGTGTTGTGCATGGCCAAGTGGACTGTGAGTATGATTTCTTAGGACATGTCTATTCTAGAAAGTTGTGGGCATGTTTTGGCTTAGCATCAAACAAGCTACTACCACTGTTGTTTGAGCAGTGCAGTCTCACTGAGTTGTTATCCTGCAGTTAAGGAACTGCTGTACTGGTGAGGCCAACCTGCTTGGCAGTGCTTCAAAAGTAAATGTCCCATGTTCTGGTCAGGTGGGCTGGTGTTTGTTGTCCTAGCCTTGTACAACATCCACTCAGGGAATTGTGGTGTTTGGGAGACGCACCAAAGGATAGTGTTTGTGCCATGGAAGTTTGTCAAAGGCAGGCTCTTCAGGCTCCTAGGTGATTTTATCAGAAACCTGTGCAGAGCTTGCTCTGAAGTTTCAGCACCCATGTGTCCGTGTGAGTGCTCTCCATGGCACAGAGAAGCACGTGGCTATTGCTGCTGAAGGCCCCTGCATACTGACAGCTAATGGGGTGGCAGATCAGGCTTTGAGCCTTTTGTGTTGGCTTAGTTACCACTGCCAAGAAGGAGAACTTGGGCTTCATATGAAGCACGTACTCAAATGGTCATTTCAGGCTAAATTATTTCTTTTCTTAGTAATATAAATTATAAATTTAAGTATAAATTAAATACAAAAACCTTTTCAGTATGCACTGGGCACTTCCAATTTGTGGCTTCCACTCTCGCACTACACTTAAGTTGTCTACTTTTGGTACTTGGATTACAGTGTCATGTATGAGTCTCTGTGTGTAATTAAATGCACTAAATGCCTGACACATGCAGTCTCAGTATGGTGCTCCTCAGACTGAGGGAATGTGTTCAGAGACTGTGGTTTATACTAGCCATGGAAAATCCTACAAGTCCCAAAATGTCATCTCTGTTGTGACTCCTCCTTACAGTGTTGATGTGGGGGGAATAACTATGTTATGCAGTAATACTATTCTGTGCAGCATTTAATTTAGTGACCTTTGGGACTTGGTCTGAATAAAATGTTGCCTTTTTTGTAATTCTGTTTTCCAATAATAACTTGGTGCTGGCTATAAATTGTTTTGAGCAGCCTGGTTTGTTGAGCTGTTGGCTAGAAGTGTTGTGCTTCAGTGGCAGAATCAGAGCTTGTATTCTTTGCTCTGGAGTTGAGGAGAGGATACTCTGAAGGCAGAGTGTTTGCTCAGCACTTAATTGGAGAGAAGCTTCCCCATCTTGGCCTGTGACTCCTGAGGCTTCCTGTGTGCTGCAGCCACTTCACTACTAGAGCGGAAGAATGAAACACATTTCTGATGAGAGTCTCCCAAAAACTTGAGGGTTTCTTCCGCAACAGCTGAACTACATGTACAAACATGGTGGAGGCCACAAAAGATGAGGTGATTCATCTGGCCAACAGAGAGGCAGCCAGGTCTGAAACTTAAGGGAAGGGGAAGGGAACAGCAGAAAGGAAGAGGTGGAAGGTCAGGAGTAGTGTCAGATACACAGAGCTGTAACAAGCATAGGGCAAGAGATGCACCTGTCAAGGGTCCCCAAAAGGTCTGCCAAGTGAGGTAAATACAGATGAACCACAGCTGCTGCTGCAGCTGTGTAAGAGGAGGGTCTGGAGGCCTGAGGTAGTGCAGAGAGCAGAAGATGGTGGTTGGAAAGAGCCCTAGGGAGAGCAGGAGCTCAAGGAAGTACCCAGGTGCTAAAAGGAGCACTGGCAGTCAGCACCAAATTTTTAGCCGTAGCTATGTAGGTTCCCAAGTGGGGATGGGAGCTTATGTGGTGAGGGTGAAAGGGGGGAATTGCAGGGAAGATCTCTTCTGTGTAACACTGAAACAAGATCAAGGTTTCCATGGACCTGATGGAAGCAACAGATAAGAATTTTTCTCAGATTTGGGCATTGGATTAAGGATCTAATGGAAATGACGAGCTCTTACCAGTTCACATGTTACTGATTTAGAGCCAGATTCTCCTGGAGCTTATACTGACTGAAGTCCCAAAGGCAAGCACAGAATTTGGCCCATTATCATTGCTTCCTTGTCACTCAACAAAAACAGTTCCCTCCTTGTTGCCTGTTGCTGAGACCACACACCTGTTTCTAATATCTGTTCTCTTGTGCCTTTTGAATCATTGACCTACACATGCTGATTCTTCATCAAATTGATGGTGGATCAGAGGTTTTTGCAGTAGTAAGGCCAGAAAACGTGGTTGGCATAGCTGCACTAACTGATTGCAATTGCTGCACTGACTGTTTTTAATGTGATAATGATTACTTTATCCTAAAAGAAGTAAAATAGCTGGCCAAACAGTGTGTTGGGGAAACCTTGAGTTGACCAGACAGTCAGTTTTACAGCAGAAGAGTTCTTGCTCTCTAGGGTTTATCTTTCGGTATAAAAGGGTACTATGGAAAGCATTATAATTCTTCCTGGCACACACTGAAGACAGGAAATCCTCAACATCAGTGGGGTTGCACTATTGTGATACTGATGTAAAATCAGTATCTTGCCCTATGATCTATTTAATATTTGTTAACTTCTGCTTTTTTATTTGTAGCTACTTTTTACATTGTTTACTGGCTTCTTGATACAAGAGAGTTCTAAGCATTAAAAGTCTTAATGATCTAGTATTGGGCTTGCATCGCAGTATGATATGTAATCTTTCAATTTATTCCTGTTGTGAGAGACCCAAAGTCTTGCCCTGGTGCCCTGGTGACGAAGGATACAGAGAAGGCAGAGTTACTGAATGCCTTCTTTGCTTCAGTCTTTACTG
>NW_020449886.1:779287-818333 GCF_003343035.1 Apteryx rowi
GGCCTGTTTAGCCTGGAGAAGAGAAGGCTGAGAGGAGATCTTATTAATGTGTACAAGTATCTGAAGGGAGGGTGTCAAGAGGATGGGGCCGGAGTCTTTTCAGTGGTGCCCAGCGACAGGACGTGAGGCAACGGACACAAACTGAAACACAGACACTTCCATCTGAACATGAGGAAAAACTTCTTCACAGTGAGGGTGACAGAGCACTGGAAGAGGTTGCCCAGAGAGGTTGTGGAGTCTCCTTCCCTGGAGATATTCAAAACATGCCTGGACGCGATCCTGTGCAACRTGCTCTAGGTGACCCTGCTTGAGCAGGGGGGTTGGACTAGATGATCTCCAGAGGTCCCTTCCAACCTCAGCGATTCTGTGATTCATGTATCTGGAATACGTGAAATCCAGGTCCTCTGCAGCTTAATTTCTGGGGAAGGGATTTTTCAAACTAAGATCCTGTCAATGCTTCATATATAATATATATTTTGCAGCGCTTTTTATTTGAGTAGGAGTTTGGCTCTATGACCTTAGCCAGGAATACCATATGAGAGAGACAGCTGTGGAGCAGGCTGGGTGTAGTGTGCTGCCTTTCACTGAATTAGTCCTGTGTTTATATGGTGCTCAGTCCTGAAACTTGTGGCAGTTCTGTGAGAGGGTTCACAGTCCATAGAGTGTTTTGAAGTGAAAGGTGTTCTAGAACATGAAGCATTGTATTTTGTAATAAAGAGAACAGGCCAACAAAAAAAGCAAATTCTGAACAAGGGCAGTTTGGCATTCTGGAAAGTCACTCTGCTGCTGCCTGTTCTGACAACAGATGGTCTTGTATGTAAATTCATCCACTGCACTGCCACCAATTGATGAAGAATGATGGGTTTCCTTTCTCTACGCTAATGGGATGAGTTGAGGTTCCCATGTTAACATTAACATGATTCACTTCTCTTAAGTTACACTGTATCTGACCCTGAGTGCTATTTTGATTCTCTTGGCTCACTATCCTATAGGTGAGGAAAGGCAGGAAGCTTCTAATTGCCTTCTCAGTGTTGGAAGTTTTAATTGGAAGTGTGTGCAGTCAGATCCTCTGAAAATCAGGCTGTAGGTGAATGGTGGTACCTTCCAAGGCATTTTAATGWGTTGCTAAAGAGCAAAAGCGGATTTATTAAGCTGTGACAAGGGGCTTGTTAAATGGAAAAGGGATTGCCTTGGAGTTGCAAGGTCTATTAAACTGCAAAAAGGTTAGTTATTTTCAGCATTGCATCATATTAAAGAGATAAAGCAATGATTTTGCAATTATTAATTAAACTGAATAGCACACTTCTAAAATATCACTCACTGGTTTAATTGTGCTCTTTTAAAATTATCTTCATTCTTTTAGAGAGAGTTCAGCCTAATATTAAAGATTACTTCTCTGTAAATTTTCTTAAAACCAACCAAACGAAAAAACCAACTCCCCTCCACCCAAACCAACCTTCAAGATTAATTATTATTACTTAGGACAAAATATGGCCATCTTGTGTCTTGGTACAGTGCTCGTTCCAGGCTGAACTCTATGCCTACCAGCTTCTGCATCCTTACTGAGCTGCCTGGGAAGTCAGGGCCAGCCCTTCAGAAGTGATTTAATAGAAATGGTCAAACAGCATGGCAGGGAGTGCCACTTTCTGCATTGCCAAAAGACCTGGGCAAAGACAACTTATTTTGAAGCCTTGGCCTGCAAGGTAGGAACACAGTGAAGGCTCTTCACCACACACACATGGGAATGAGTGAGGATTTTGCAGGGCTGCTTTACTCCTGCAGGCCTTATGGCAGGAATGGTGAACCACTGGAACTGATGCCAGTAGGCACCATGCTTGCGATAATGAGTGACATTGCCTATGCTGTTTTTTTTTTTTAATTATTGTTATTAATAAATTTGTTACCAGACTCCAAAAAAGGCTTTCTTTTGCTAGTTTAGGAGCTTCAGTGATGGACTTCAGAGGGACTTGCGCGCCACATTTTCAGGCGTTTTCAGGTTGCAGTACTGGCCACAGGAAAGTGCTTTGGGAAAGAACCTGCTGTTAATTGAAATGGAAAGCATAGGGATACACAGGCTCTTGAACTGCAGATGGATGACTTTAGAGACAGACCATAAATTATTAAGCCTCCATATTAATGCAGATGTAGAAGGGTGCTTGCTCATGGCCAGAAGTTTAAAAAAAAATAATTAAAAAAAAAAAAAGACCAAGTATACAAACAAATTATGCTGATGAAAAGAAACAGCCAAAGCACTTGGACGACAGGGACAGTATAGAAATATATCAGCCATATGAGCACTGTCTGAACTCTCCTAGGTGAGATTTTCAGCATGTGTGGTATGAGGAAGTCTAAAAAGTGTGTGCATCGTCTGTGTTGTCATATACTGATACAGAGATAAAGATACTATGATTTACGCTGGTCTGACTCTGTATGCTCTTTTACATCACAGTTTTAAATTCTCATATAGTTTCTTCTTTGAAAGACTGTACCAAATTTACCATCCCACAGCTTGATCTTGTATCAGAATCAGTATAGGAATAAAAATGGGGCCTGATCCTTGCCAGTTTCTAGCCATCTCCCCAGATTGCTTGGAATGCTGTCTCCATATTCAGGGCAGTGCCTGAAACTTAGAGCCATCCAGGAGTCTATTTGCTTTTTATTAGAATTTAGAAATTTTTTTGTTTCTAGAACAAAATCTGAAAAATTTAATCTTTTGCCTCAAAGTGGCTAATGAATCCAGGCTGATAATTTGTATACAAGATTTGGCCTTGGATGGCATGAAGTGAATGAATTCTCATAATTCCTTGAAAGGAGAAGCCTGCAAGAGATCTGCTGGTAGATCCTAACCATTACATGTTAGCAGCTGTGTGTTAATATTCCTGTGATTACTGACAGATGTGAACATTCCTTTGCAAGAAACATAAAGAGCTTCAGTGTATTGAACCTCTAAAGGTCTTTTCACCAAAAATGACAGGCTGTCAAGAAAAGAACTACTCATGCATACAGCACATCTTTCAGAGCTGTTACAAAAATGGCTATGCAATTCCATTTCCATTTATGCAAAATATGTGTAAACGATAAGGCCAAAGCAACACCTGTATCTCTGGAAACTTGTCTGTGTTGCTGGTAAGTGTGGTTTCTTAATGACAATTCCTCTTGTGGCATTAAATCTGTGGAATTCCAATTCTTGTTGTGCAGGAATTGATTTRCCAGTTGGTACGTGTCAATCTCATGTGTAAAACCTTAGAAGGTACTTGACTGAGCAGCTCTCTGTTCTATTGGTTTGAATAATGTTTGTTAAGCAGCTTAGATCACAGGTTCTGGCCAACCCTGGCTACATCACCTCCATTACGTAGGCACCTGATCTGGGGCTTTACTTTGCTTTCCAGTTTCTGAATTATTATTTGATTCTTTGTTTTTTAACAGCTCTATCCCTTGCCTTTCCATGATATCATAGCAGCCAGATTTAGGTCAAATAAGTATCCTAAGGGAGAGGCTGTTTTCAGAAGTCTTCTCTCACTTAAGTGCCAGGCATGTGAGATGGACAAGCTAGTGGTATCTCTGGTAATCCATTGGACTTTTCATTGGGGTAGAATGCTATGTTTTGTCTTGCGACTTTTAAAATGGCCAGTTATACCTAAAGTTTGAAGGTTTTCCTCAAGTTTCTCTGTTCCTTTTACTTAACCATAAGGCATCAGAGCTGAAGGAAGCCCTGTCAGGGGTTTCACCTTTGTTGCTGATATGGCTAATATTACATATTACACAGACTGAGTTAATTTCCTCCTCAGACAGCTATCACAGTTCACGTTTCTCTTACGCATTTGCAGCAGGTTTATTTTTTGGGGTAGGGATGGGCAGGTCTGTTGTGACAGAGGACTGCAGTCTGAGCTTTTCCTTTATTCCTTCCCTTGTCTTGGAAGTTCTCACAGTGATCGTAGGGAAATAAGTAAAAAATAGGCCTCTGATACAATGAAGAAGGGATATTTTATTTTTATCTGCTACCCATTTCTATATATGTGAGATTAAAATAATTCTCCCTCTTGGTTTTTTTTCCTCTCATAAAGTGTCTTGTCCATATAAAATACATTTGTATAGCCTTAAATTTTTTTTAAAAAAAAAAGCCTTTCCTCTCTCTTCTCCCTTTACTTTTTCTTTAGAGAAGATATAATGAAAAGAGTAATTAAAGCATATAATGTTTGAAAGTTCTTTACTCTAAATAGGAATTGAAATTTGAAAATGTGTTGTATCTTTTTTTCTTTCTCCCAAACTAGTTCCTGGAAACTACATTCCCAGCAGAATCTCTGTAGTCCTATGAAACTTCCCTGCTTTTATAGTTAAAGGGGGATGTAGCCCTCTCTTCTGCAATAATAATGGCAACCACAAAATGGAAAAGGCTGCTCATTTCGGACATATTTAATATTCAGCACATGCACAAATCAAATGGAAACCTTACACTGTAAACACACAAATTGCTGAAATTCCAGTGCAGACCGTGAGCTGGGGGGTAGAATTTGGGGTTTGGGTTTTTCTGATGCATGAGCAAAGCTTATCACTCTGCTTGTTGTGTTAAAGTATGGGTGGGAATGGGATAGAGAAATGTTCATAAAATGCTTTGCAAAACTGAAAAAAAAAATATAAGTGGGATGGTGTCAATGGTGACCTAAATTATACCATTTGGGCATTTCAGCCCATTCTGTACAGTTCTGTACCAAAGCCAGTATTACGGATCTCTTAACCCACACCCAACATACTCTAATGACACAGGACTCCATCTATGTTCTTGTCCCATCTCTGCTCTTGATATGCTGCGTGACCTCCTTGTGTGCCTATTTCTATTCTCCCCTCTTCCCCGCTTGACTACTTAGATTGCTGCTCCCTTGGTGTTTGCAGTGCCTGGCATAACAGAACCCCCTTTGTCCCAGCCTCTCAGTGCTAGGGTGATACAGCCAACAGCACTATGTAATTCAGGATTAACAGAAGCTTTTATAGTAGAAGAAGCTGTATAAAGTTTGATCTGTAAGCTGCCCCCAGCCAATTTGCTGCATCCTGTGCCCTGAAGCAGTCCATGCAGTTCAGTATGTTTACTGTACCGTGTGTATATGTTTGTTCCATTAAGGATCTGATATGCAACTTTGGTTCTCATAATAGCTGTCCAACTAGCTCCTTGCCAGAATTCAGGTTGATGCTCAGTGTCAACTGGTCTTCACGGATGACCAGGAGTGAGCTTCTGTTTTAGAGCAGTGCATTTTATCCAGCTCTCTGCCTCCTCAGACAGGAGGATAAAACCTGACTTCTATTCCCTCCAGGCCAACCTGCATTTCCTTTGTTGTTTTTTAAAAATTGCCTRTCAAATATCCAAAATGCACCCAATGCAATTCATTGTAAATCTTCCCATGGATGCAGAGTTTATCTGCCCTACCCTCCTAGAGATGAATTTCTGAAATGATTTATTAGTTTTTAGAAACTAAAAAACTTTAGTACCGTGTACCATGATGCTGCATCATTCATTTTGAAGGCCTGCATCTATGGAGAATGAAGCACCCTTGCCTGCTCTGCGAACTTCTGATCAGTCCCTCAGTTTGAGCAGGCTGTCATTATGCGCTTATGGGGATTTTTGTTGTTGCCTTCTCCCTTTCCCCCTCTGCACTTTGCACRTGAATTTATACCATAAAGAGCCCTTGACGAGATATTTATTACTGGGTTCTAGAATATCAGCCCTTTGCAGATCAGGTAGAGATTATTTCACTCCTTTCATATGCTTACCTTGACAAAAAGCAGACCTCTATCTTGAGGTGTAGGTTTATTGCTGAATATATCCCAGTGACAACAGTTGTATATTTCAACTAATCCAGAATATGTGTATTGTTGTATTTTAACTCAAAAGATGTTTTTAACAGAAATTTTCAACAAATTCAGAATTTTCTGAGAAGTATTATGAGTTAGTCCTACTGTCATCATTTGCTAGAAACACTTCTTTTGCTGTAACAACTACTGAAAAGAAAGAAAAAGCTCTTTTAAAAACACATCAACCATAAATGGCTTCTGACCCTGAAGTCAAACTTCCAGGAGCAATATGAATCAGAGTCTTGTAAATAGTAAATACAAGAACTGGGATTTGTACTGATCCTTTCTGTTTTGGACATCTCATGGATGTTTTTTCCCCCTCTTAATAGCCTGTTTTGATAAAGGTTGAGAGCATCTCACATTGTTTCCTATATGCCGATAGGTCAGTGTAGCTGGTCTTCCTGGCCCTATGAGCCATGATGAAGAGCCAGGAGACTCCTCTGCATTGTGGAGAGGTTATGAAAAGGGAAATGTTGGAGCAATTCACAAGCTGGGTGCGACAGTGACTTTCTGTAAGTCTTACAGCCCTACTGTGAGATGGTTTAGAGCTGGACGTGCAGCAGCTTCCCCTGGCTATCAAGTGTTGTTGACTCAGCAGCTCCTGATGGTTACCTCTCCCTGGAACCAGAAGTTGGGACTGTGCAGCAGCCCACATGCCTGCGCTGTCCTGTTGCTGGTCGCCTGCTAGTGCCTTGGCAGAGGGACAGCACTTCAGCTGCAGCCCAAAGCCATTGAGTCRCTGTTGTTAGTATGTCACACCTCCAGTCAATTCTGTATGTGTAGTAGCAGGCACTTAACACCCCATCACTGATCTGGAGGGCGTCTCAGTCCCTCAGGTAAGTCAGCTCCCTAATCATCTGCTACTGGCAGGAAATAGCCATGAAGTGTGACAGCAATACAGCCTTAGGATTTTCAGCCATGCTTCAGGGACAGCTTGAATACTGATAGTTTGCTGTTAGCATGTTGTGTGTTAAATGAGGCATTTTGTTTATATGGGAAAGATGTAGTCATTTCACTGTTACTTTGTAGCTTAGTGATTCTGCTTTTAATAGCCAGTTTTTAGAATGTGCTGTAGTCCTGAACAGATACCAGGAGTTGCTCCTATAGCTTCTCAAATTCACTGGCTCTGGTAATTCACTATGAGGAGAGATGTACTTATGAACTGAAGATTAAAATGCTAAGGTGGCTGAGGCAAATTTCAATTTTTAACATACCAGCTGATCAAGGTGAATATGAGGTGGTCAGGGAGTGTTTGTGAAATGTGCAGGTATGGATGTTAAGCTATTTGCTGACATGTGAAAGATTCAGTTTTTCCTACTGAGGACCGTATTCCATATGAGGAATTACTGACTTGATTTCATCATTAACATGAGCAGAGCATATGCCATGTAGCATATACCCTGTGAAAGCCTGGAGACCCTAAAAACAAGCCAGATAGATTGTAGCCATATTTATTTATTTTTATATTGCGCCCACTTCTCCCTTTTTCTTAAAACAAGCAAAATTCTTAAGAAATAAAATGGAAAAATAAATAACATAAATGTACTGTTGAGTCTGCAGATCTGAAACCAGTGGAAGTCAGTCCCCAAAGCAAAGGTTAGAGATGGTAGCTCAAACACTGTGTACACAGGTAGTGTTTTCCATGCAACTTTTTCTCATGGAAATGTAATGTTATTTTTTAGTATACCATAAAACATGCAGACTATGTCTTGTGGATGAGTTGATGTTGCTGGAGCAAACTTCACTTTTGATATATCAAAGGCACTTGGAACAGAGGTGCCAAGTAATTTGCTGGGGCTGAGGTGTCAGTTGCTGGAACACAACATCAGTAAATATGTATTTGTTCCTAGGAAAGTAAATACAGACTGGAATTCTGAATAAATGATCCATACTGAGGTTACTATGCCATTAGACTGGGCCAAACTGTGATTTCCTGTAGCCTACATATATTTGAGTTCACTGGAGGCATTCGGTATTTTCACCAGCGCTCACTCACTTTTATCCAAACCCACCAGCAGGGGAAAAAAAAAAAAAAAAGTGGTATTTTTGCTTAATTTTAGCCAAATTTCTCCATGAGTAAAAGACTGTAACAAGCTTTTCTACTGAAGTCCAGGCTAAAATATTTTAAGTCATCAAAGAAACAGTAAATTCTAACATGAAAGATTTGCTCCAAACTTTGGGACTTTATTTGTATGTCATTCCCATGAAATGACTGCTTTGAGGTACAAATTAGTGTTTCACGGAGCCTTCTATCTCAGGGCTGTGAGAGCTCTGCATGCTTTCCTTTGTGGTGTGAAATTCCACATGGGAATGAGTTCTCATTACAGTCATGACTGGGTCTGACCAAGATCCTCTGAGTAATTTTGCTCTTCCTTTCTGTTAACTTCAGAAGAGTCTAGAGCTGTATTTACATTTGTAGATTGATTTCAGGATTCATTTATGTTCATTATAATCCCATTCTTAGAATTTATATGGAACAGGAAAAGAGGATGTTTCCCCGTACTAAAAGGATGGTAGTAAGGATCAGACTTTTATATCAGAAGGAATATTTCTAATCCCAAAATCTCTATGCTGTAAAATCCAGAGCACGTGCTTCCTGGAAACAATTGCATTGAGTTAGGTTATGTTCAGCTCTTTCAGGAGTGTCTGGAAGGAAAGAGGAGTGTGAAACAGCTCATACAATAGCTGGGTGCGAGCTCTCAGTCCTCCTTTATTCCAGAGATTAGGTCATCTAGGAAGGAGTGAGGGGGAACCAGATTTGAGTATCTCATTGCTGCTGTGTTCCTGGCCCCACGGCTGGGTCGCTGGGTCGGCGCTCCCTCAGGGGAAGATGCTACTTGCTGTTCTGTTGAGTGGTGCACAATGAACATCCCTCTGCCAGGCTTTGAAGGATTCCCAGGAGATGCCATCCCCTTCAGGGGGCTTCATGCCTAGTTACATTGTTATAAAAGCAGACTTAATGTTGTAGGTATCCTGGCATGATATACTGTTGATGGAAGGTTCTGACTTCCACGTTCCTGGTCTGCTGTTTTTTTCATAAGCACAGCAAGGGCAAGAGGAGGCCAAATCCCMTCAGGCCCCCTAATCTCCATATTCCAGTTTAACCTGGAGGAAGCATTTCTAGGTGCAGTATATGGTTGGGACTTTCTGGTGTTCTTATTCCAGTCTTTGATATTTGGAGCACACAGCAAAATCCAGTATCACCTGTGCTGATACTTCAACATTGTGTATTTACCTGTTGCAGTCTGGACTGAGAGGATGAAATGGTTTTCTGTCTCTAGCAATTAGGATTAACCTGTAATAATGTCTAGGAAAGGAAAAGTTGTAAACCTGTTCCTCAAGATTGAGCCTTTCAGTGTCCACTGTAAGTTTCATAATAACTGTTTATTCCATGTGTTAAGCACATGTCTGCTATAGCTATATAATGTTGCTTTTAGTACTGATCTCACTGCCTTACCTGTGGCACTTATTTGCTGTAATGCTGTCTACTAAATTGCGTCATAAACTCAGTATCCACAATATTGATGCATTATCCACTATGCATTACGTTTAGCAGATACCCTTCTTTGTCTCCTGAAATTATCCCTCTTTCAATTAAAAGCATATCTGTTCAGATTATTTTTTCTCTGCCTACTGTTTGTTTAGATAAGCAAATCACTTAAACTTTTTTAAAAGTACCATTTATATACTCATATCCTGACCAAAAATATACCTTGAAATGTATATAACTAGGCCAGTGTATGTATTTTGGTATTAAGAAAATGTCTATATGATTTTGTGGCAGTTGAACAAATTGCTTTATAAAGTGCTGAAAAAAACCCACTATTTCACAGAGCAAGGGCAAAACTGTTTTCACTTAACTGTGTAAAACATGAAGCACTACTCACTGAAATTTCTCAGAAATTACTCAGAAATTTCTGTCCTTCTGTTGGGAAGCCAAAGACAGATTACGTTGAGGATGTGCCAGTTTGAAAACAGTGGTGATTGCATTTTAATTGAGAATGAGGTATTCCAGCTGTCATTAATTGTAGAAGCTGCAAAATACTTAATTGTTATGGTTTACTAGAGATGAATGGAAGGATAGTTTTTGCCTAGAAAATGACATTGTGGGTATTTTTTGGAACTTACTTACACTTTTTATGATCTTATTTTAGAAATAATCATAAGATTATGTTCTGTGTAAACTAACATGCTTAAATTTATAAGTCCACATTCTGAACTTTCTAATAAATCTGTGGAGATTATTTTTAACTTGTCAGCGCCTACCCTGTCTGAGATGCATTATTTTAGAGTTCCTTGACCTCAATAAAAGCAAACTTTCCTGGCAGATTGGCCTTTCAGTGTACAAAAATGGCAGATAAAACTCACAATAGACTCAAAGGGGTAGCAGAATTCAGTTAGGAGGGAGGCAGTTTTCACAGAGGCATGGGAAATCTGTAGGAGTCCACAGATTGTACAGAATCTTTTTCTTGCTGCTCTTAGCATCTTCACTGGCCCCTGAAGTCTATGAAAATGGAGACCCCATAGCTCCTCTAGGACTAAATGTATCTGGGCTCATGAGGGTACCAGTGATTGTCTTAAGCAGGGCTSTCCAGCTCTGTGATGTTGCTTAGTTACCATCATTCCCACAACTCTCAAATAAAGCAAAGCAAATGTAAAAACTGGTTTCTATTTATGGGCTGGGCTACTGTACAGATCCAAACAAAACAAAACTGTAAATCCTCCACAGCTTC
Source organism: Apteryx rowi (assembly GCF_003343035.1). Lineage (NCBI taxonomy): Eukaryota > Metazoa > Chordata > Aves > Apterygiformes > Apterygidae > Apteryx > Apteryx rowi. The sequence continues at coordinate 789,865 of NW_020449886.1, forward strand.
TTTAATGATCTTTTTTTTTTTTCCCCTCAAGTATTCCACTTGGCTAGTCACAAAAGCTTTCTATTTAAAATGTTTTTTTCAGTATATTAGACTACTTCTAGAATTCTGCACAAACTCATGGACTTTTTTGCTGGTAACCCTCTAAGTTCAGAAGCTAGAATCCTTACTAAAAATGCAGGATAACAAATAATGGCTCGTGCCACTGCTAACTCCAACTGGGATATAAAAGGAACAGAGCATCTTTCTGTGACACTGCCTTTTAGAGGAAAAGCAGGGATGAGATTTACCTTGTTGCTTTAATTGCCAGAAAAACCTCAGGAAGCAGTAAACCTAGTGGATATACTTTGTGTGTCTTCCCTTGTGGGTAGGGGAAGGGGCAAAGCTTAGCTTAGAATATGTTAAGGCATATCTTGTTTAGTAATAATAATAATAACAAACTATTGTGGAAAACCATCTGGCTGAGGATCTCATACGATTTTATGAATATTACTAAACTTAGCTTCACAAATCTTCTCCTTTGGCCCTTAGAAGAATAATTTTGATGTGTGACTCGTGTTTTGGGGAAAATTCTCCTCTTGAATCCAATTAGCTGATCTTGGCAAAGTACACAGACACTCTTTGAGACTGAACGTAGTGTAGGTAGCTGAGCAGCTATTCTGTTGTTGTCACTGCTCCACAGACGAATCTCCACAAAATGAAAAGTATTATTTTTGTCATCTTCAGGCTCAAAAAGGTATCAATAGACTTGCTGTCTCATTACTTGTTATGTTATGCATAGGTATAAATATATTTAATAAAGCTAATTCTCAAAATAAAGCTTCTCTGGAAGCCCTACGTGTGGATGAGTTTCTTGGTGAGTAGTAAGCAGAGAGCTTTCCATAACTCCACTAGCATCACTAACAGTGTACCTGAAGTGGGTTCCAGAATCCCTCTTAGTTTCGAAGAGAGGAGGAAACTAAAATAATTAGAAGTATTTGACAGTCAGCCAGAGATTGGGGAAAAACAACCATATCCAAGTAAAACATATGCCCAGCTATGAAAGAATCTATCCCTGTCTATCAGAAGTACAGGAAGTGTAGGAAGCAAACAGAACTTAAGCGTTGCCTTATGCTGATTGTCTGAGTGCTAGTGCTTTAGCAGGGCTCACAACTCATTCTTCTAACTATTTTGGGGTTTCCACTGAGTCCAGTGCTTMTGACAGTGGAGTTGTAAGACTGATTTCCTGTCCAGCGAGACACTAGCTGTTTAACCATGCAGTGTTGAATTTCTGGTGTCGTATGGCTTATGTGTGTATGTTATAGGTCCATTCCAGCTCTCTGGGAAGTCAGCAAGAATTGGATTAGGCACTTAATGCTCTCAGAAGAAAGCATTGAGTGGCATTAAGTTAGCAGGAATAATGGACTAAAATAATGACAGATCACTGTTTGGGGAATAAAGGTGTTTACAGGTTCCTTATATGTGGGCTTGTTTTTTAAAAATGTATTTATAAAAAGTCTGAGGCTTATTCTGAAGCTCTGGCTCTCACCAAAGTTCCCGCAGGACCAGGAGGAGTTTCATATAGGATAACAGGATTAGATTCTTGATATTCAAGCCCTTTAAGGCTTATAAATAATAGTAAGCACCAGAACATATTTCTTCTTCAAACCCTGCTATTTCATGCTGGCTGGAACAGAAGCAGTGCCAGTTTTATGTCTGATTGCACTGCTTGCTCTCTGCTATGAGAGCCTTGAAGAACAATTTTTCTTTTGACAAGACTGTGCAGCATTTAAAAGTTTTCGTCCTCATTACAGCTGTTCTTTGTTTACTGTAATTCCCTCACGGACCAATATTGAACATGGATCCTCTCCTTTGCCCTGCTATGGTATTATTGTCCCACTTGTGTCACTGGGCAGAAGTATGGCACAGGATGAGAGCTGGTGTAGTCCTGCAGCTTTTGCTTAGTTGTTTCCCAATCATAAAGTCAGTGTGAAATTTGCTTTTGCTACAGAATCTGTGGCAAATACTAGATAGAGAATGGTTTCAGTCAGGGAGCTTAAGCTGTTTTATAGTCATATGTATCTTGTGTTGTAATGAGAAGTGCACATTGTAAATTTTCATATGAATTGCACTCTGAAAACAGGATCCTGCTGAGTATCCTCAACACTGCATTCCCTGGCGGGAGTTAAAGAGACTGCAGTGCACAAGATGGAAAATTATGGTTTAGTAGTAAAGGCAGACTGAGTTCAACTTTGGAGGCTATTGTTATTAAATGACTAAATGCTGAGAAGCAAAAAAGGAATCTCACCACTGTTGAAGTATAGCAGTGACAGGCAAGGAGTGCATTGGGCATAAGGTTGAGACTGAAAGTCTAAGGTTTGACTAAGTATCAAAGACATCCAGGCTTGTTTCCATGAGGTAAATAGCTGTGCATAGGCAGTGAAAATAGGAAAGTGTGATCAACTCACTAGCTAGGCCTTATCTTCTACCAGTGCCAAAATCCTCAGCAAAATCTCCCTCACTTTGTGTAACAGCAGACTGCAAATGTCCTCCACACTCAGTCATGTCAGCATGTGGTTGAAGACTCTCTAATTCTGCAGACTTGCTTCTGGTACTAGGTGCTCCATCAGTGACCTCACCAGAGAAATACCTGTAATGAAAACTAACCATAGTCTGTTGTGTCCTGTGTTACTAGCACTCATTCCAGCTTGCTGATTCTAGCAATAAACCTAGCATTTGCAGTTAAAGCAAACCCTATCCTTAACATTAAATATAGCAGTGACACGTAGTGACACTAGAATTAAATGTGAGCATTGGACCCTGCAGGCTAGCAGAACTCAACCCTTTCCCTCTTCCTCATACTAGTGTTAGATTGGGTTTAACAATATGGAGTGTTGGGTTCAGTTTAATGTTCAGTCCCGCAATATCTATGTTCTCTGCATTTGGGCTACTGCAGGCAGGATCTCATGGCTTCTGCTTAAATCAGGAGTTGTGTTGGATGATACTTGCAACAATGTTTTGGGTKGTTTTGGGTTTAGGACTGGCGAATTTGTTTTACGGCTAGCTTTTGCAAAAGATGAGAGCTGATACAGGCACAGTCAAATAACTTTCAGTTAATTTTAGTGCTAGTCTTCATCACTGGTGTATATTTAAAACTGTGTTTTGGACTGTGCTTAGGATATGTTCTCAGGAATGGAGGGTTTGAAGGTTATGTTTACTGCTGACATCTAGAAGGCTCGTAGGGCTGCAGTGGAATTGGGAGGGTTCAGTGTTTAGTTTATCAGCTTATCTGTGTGACAGGTGTGTCATGAAACCTCAGGTTCAAGTTGGGGTTAGGGCTGGGCATCAGAAGAGGTGCAGCCAAACAACTTGTTTTAGTCTTAYTTGGTCTCAAGAAGACTCTTGTGTGATAAGGACTACTGTCCAGAGTGTCATATAGCTCATGGTATGTTTTGGTTCTGCTCTCTAGTTTCATTAAAGCCCACATCTCTCYCTATAGAGAGCTGCTGTGGTCTAGATGCATCTTAGTAGCTGGTTCAGGTGCTCATATTTGTCATGGGTCACATACTAGGATTAGGGACCTGCTAAGATCAGAGTTTGAGATGGGAGGAATTGAAGTGCTTGGTTTACACGTGTTTTCTCCATGGCTGTAGAGCTGTGTTGAGCACTTACTCCTGCTGCTTTTAAGGGCTTACGTTTAGTTTTGGTGCTGTTGTTTGTCACTGAGCTCTGCTTGATGTGAGGTTTGGGGATGCGATTCCTGAATCTCTGCTTCTTTTCTCTTCAAGTCCTGCAGTAGGGGACAGTGGGTTGAAGATTTTGAGACGGTATTTCATGGCATCTCCTGCCAGTGACTGGGACTTTCAGACTTTGGGAACATATGCCCTTTATCTTCCATCAGCCATAGATCTGCCACTGATGGATATGGGCTGCTGTTTTTAAAATCCCTATTCTTATTGCATGTGTCACAGCATACTTTTCTACTTCAGAGTCTTTTTTGTTTGAAAATATGAAGTCACTTTAAAAATTGACCTTTCATTATGATGGGAAATTACCTTAAACATTTGCAGACTTTAAGCTACAGTATTTTCTTTGATAATGAAAGTGATATAAGTTTCCTCTTAAGTGCTGCACCTTTACTCTTAATTTTCTTTCTCCTCACTTGAGTCATTATTTCCTGCATAATATTTTCTTTGATAATATGCCATGGAACATTAAATGAGGGCAAAATGGTGAGTCAGGAAGTTAATCAGATTATGGAGAGATGTCCCATAGGAATCCATTTATATTTTAAGGTATTACATCTCATTTGATCAGACTAGATCACAGAATCACAGATAGCTGTGGTATTGTTTGGAAAGAAAGAACTTTTACCACATCCAGTAAAACATCTTTTTTGCCAGGTTTATATATGGTACATAGCTGTTCTCATTAGTTGCTTTCTCTCTTTTTAACAGACAGCAATGCACAAAACAAAAAGACTTTTGAGTTCCATTTTGGGGTTATATTCCTTTGTCCTTTAAAATAGTCTGTAACAGTCAAAGCCCTCAAAGTACAAGAATTACAATTCCAACTTGAATAATTTCATATTGGTGCTTCTTGAGACTAGATTGTCTAAGATTACCTGCCACTTGGGTATTCAATATTTCATGAAATTCAAGAGGACAGAGGTCATCAAAAGAACTCATTGAGAAGAAACAAAACATTTATTTTTTTGAAGTTGCAGACCTCTCCCCATTTGATTTTCAAATTTTAATTTCTACTGAAGTTGAAGAGGAATCTGTCCCACAATTTGGGTTGAGGAAGATCAAAATTGGGATTTAGAAGGTAGTGTGTCTTGCAGGAAGAATAACAGAATCACTAAGGTACCTCAGTACAGTAATGTGCATGGTCTAATTTGTTCTGTTTAAATCCTAAAAATACTCAGTGCAGACTATGAACATTTCTGGAAGGAGATAGAGGTCCATATTTTGGAAATAGAAAGGCATTAACCATTAAGAGTCTTATTTTCTTGCAGTCTCAATCCAGATGCTCACTAGATGAAAGGGATAAACAGTCTTCCKTGTTCTCAGCCCTTCCCTGTGGTTCTTTGAAGGGAATGAAGAGTCCTGGTCAGAGTGTGCTACCCAAAGGGCATGGAAGTGCCTCTCCAGGTTTCCAGCCCCTCTATTCAGCTCATGAATCTGCAACTCTTGTGTGGATTCCAGTGCCCAGAAGTGCTCTCTAACACTGTGACATGCTTACTTGTATTTCTTCATCAGAGCATCAGATTTTAAATTGCTTCATTTATCCCTTTGATTTTGAACATAACTGTGATTCAGCAAGCCATCCAGAAATATGTGTTTAGATTGCAAGGGACTTTGGGATATAAGCTGTGAGAGCCTGTGTTGCGAGAGCCTTTGGTAGATGAAGTGCTTCGAGGAACACCAGGCTGTTTCAGATGCAGAAGTAATTAAGAACTTTCCACCCCGTTTTAAAATAAAAGCTGCAACTCTGATAAGACTTGTGTTGTCCAAAAGTTCACTGTGGTCTTTGGCAGAAGATGTAATTTCCATATGGATAAACCAAGTGAAGTAGGACAGCAGTCACCCATTTCTTGTCTGTACTGGAGGGTGAGTATTTTGTAATACAGAAGAAGAAATAAGTTGCAAAGACAAACCGGCTATACTGGTTTAACAGAGGCTGGTTTCAGCAGACAGGATGTTCAGAAATGTCACGTTACACTTTTAGGGCTCGTTGAGGAACTGTTAAGCAGATCTTGTTCCTGAGCAAACCAGGACCAGTGTGTGACTCACTCAAGTGGTAACTAGGAAGGAATAATCCCTATCTGGCATGTATGGTTACATCCCAGTCCAGTCCATGACTTCCCTCTTCTTGCAACTGCAGGAGGGAGGACAAAACTACCTATTACAGTTTTTTTTCTGCCAGTGAATCAGGAAACTGGTTTCCGTTCATTTGTGTATGGGCATAGACATAAATGGGCACACGGCTGTCTATGTGGTTGTATGTGTTTAACTTTGGGGAGAATTCCTCTGAACATCTGTTTGCAAATTGGCAAAGGCCTTGGACTCTAGGCAAACTGCTGGTGTGACTCTTTGGACTTGCCTTTGCTCCCACTGAGTTAGTGTTCTTGAGATAATGTTGCTTAGAGGAGAATGACAGCACAGTAAAACTGCACTGGTGCTGCTCAGAGGGACTGGATTAGTAACTAGTGAGTTAATTGTGACTGTTGCACCTACAGCCCTCTAGCATTAATGGGTAAAGCAGTTAGCATCGCTTAAGGTTTATTCTTCTGATCATCCCAATGTGCTGGCTAGTTTGAGTTTAAACTCTGAGTTCATTTTAAAATTAAGTTCATTTTAGCTGGGAGTATTTATATGTGATCAGGAATGGGGCTAACAGCAATGCTCAGGCAATTGCTTGAGCTCACATGACGGTGAAGACAAGCCCTGTAAAAATTGATAAAGGCAACTGTCAGCACCCCTGCATGTTGGCCATAGCAGTAAGGGGTTGAGCACCCCCCCCCCCCCAAAAAAAGTCTCCTATAGGGAGAAAGCAGAAAAGTAAAGTGACTAATAACATTCCTTCTCATTTCCAGTTGTCTTTGCAGGAGATACAGCCTCTTGGAGAGGATAGAAAAATAAGAACAGAAACTGGAGTCATTCACAGTGGTGAGATAACTTTTATATTTCTCTTCACTAATCATTATGTGACTAGCATGTGACAAAACAAGCTCGGAAACTCGTAAGTCACACTTTCAACCTATCCTTTACAACCAAGTTCGTTGCTGAGCTGTCTTGCTAAAGCTGATCACAATGTCACATGCTACAGTGACTACAGGAAAAAATGACAAATGCAACAATTGAAAAAGTAGTGCTTTCTAAATTCCTTACTCTGCAGCTTTGACCTCTTACAAAGACACAAGATATCAGTGGATAATTGTACTTCCTTTCACATTGTGCATGTGTGCAATGGATCATAAATGGGAAGGTACTTTTGCTTTCTTCATATGTTCCATCAGTGCAACAAGCCAAATTTTGGAGGCTCCTTTCACCGTAGCAGCGCAGCCTATTTGAACATCTTGAAAGTGGCATTGATTCATATTTTGCCTGGACCATATCTTTCACTACTCTGGATAAATTCCCTTTCTTTAGTTTCTGCCTCTGTCATTAAGTTGATCAGTTCTTACTATACTGTCCTACTGTGTCCCCCCCCCCCCATCCTTTTTTGATTGTGTGAACTGCTGTGAAGGCATATCATGGGTTGCAACTGAAAATTCTTCTGACTTGGTGTTCTGAGTTCGTCTTCTACAAGTAGAGCCCAAGATGATGTTCAGAGGACTATGGGAAATGACAGCTCCATAGAGTGATAGAAAAATGAATTAGATAAGGCTATGGAATAAAATGCTGAGAAAGTGGGTCTCTGTAATCACCACAGTCCAGAGATGGCCTGAATGCAGTGATTTTTGTCACTTCTTTTGGTTTGAAGAAAACATTTGTTTAAACATACCAAGAGTTCCTTTTGCTATTGTGTCTGAAAGTAGCCAGTCTCTCTGTCCAGCATATTAGAAAACATGAGCTGCAGTCTGTTCCARTCCCGAGTCTGACAAGTAGAGGGCTAATGACCTCATTCTTCTGTGTAATTCTAATGGAGATAACCATTTTTCAAATGTCTTTAAGGTTCTTTATTTTATTGCAACTTCGGACATCTGGATTCTGTTCCTTATCATTAGCTTCATGAGAAATCTTTGATGAATCACTTAATGCCTTAATTTTGCATCAATAAAATGAGATAACAGTACTCCTCTCCTGCACTTGAGCATGGATGTTGGGATGATAAATAGATTATGCAGTCTTTTGTGAAATACTCGGACATTGTTATAGGAGGCAGAAGAAGGACTCACTTGCCYATGTCCTTGATTGCACGCACCGTATTTATTCAGTGTAGAGCAGTAACAGTGTTTCTTAGGGACTTTTTTTTTTCTTGAAACTTTTTTTTTAAACAGTTTCTACATGGCAAAACTCCAAAGCTATTTATGGTGGAGTGTTTATAGAAAGCGGCCTTATAGAAACAATCTCTTGTTAGTTTATAGTTTAACACTTTAAACTCAGTAGCTATGAACTGTGTAACTTCCTCAAAGGAAAGAAGAAACAAAGATATGGATGCCCAAAGTAGTTCTTACACATCTGCAGATAGTGAGTGTGGCCAAGTATGTGGTGAAATATTACTTGTCTGGCTATGACCTCTATTTACTACAACTATATGAATCCTCCAGTCAGTTTCTGACCAGACCTTGAGCTGTCAGAAACAGATGGCCTGCCTAGAGAGCAGGATCCTTGGAAGCATCTCTGCACTCATCAGACATGTTATATAGCACAGGAATCTCTCAGAAGAGCAGTGCCGGCTTTCAACAATCTCAGTGAAACAATGGTAATTTTTCAGTTGTATTTGGTCTTCCGTACTGGAATAATAGCTTGTGTCTCTGAAAATAGGAAAGATGTTGCTGGCTAGTTAGTGAAGGGCTAAATTTGTGAACCAGATCACATACCTGGAGTGGTACTAGTAGGTAGATCAGTAGAGCCCATAGATTGGTAAAAGACAAGAAACCTTGTGGACAAGATTCTGAGCTGATGGTGTCACTGGGGTTGAAACTTGGGGGAAGGATGTGTAAAAGAGCATGTAGCAACAGGGTTTACACGACTCTTTGAGTAGAGACTTGGCACTTTGCAGTGTGGCTGCCTCATGATAATGCAATCCCCCACCATGTGCGCACACAGGTTGTGCAGCTAACTGGTATGTAGGGGGAGGCTGAGCCATTATCCCTGTCTTACTCCCAAGCAGCATCAGAGGAACAGCAAGTCCTGTTCTCTCCTACGACAGGACTCAGTGTTTGGTGAGGACTGTGCTGAGGTAAGGGAATGAATTTCTGGAGCATTTTGTTCCCATCTGAGACATATGCATGTACTAGAGGCTTCTTCTGACTTCTGTATCTTACCAGTCTTCTTTTGTAACTGCAGGACTTGGGCTTCTACATGCTAAAAGCTGGGCTGGGTTTTTAATTGGTGTCAGGCTGCAAGTAGTACTCTGTTCTCAGATCTGTAGTGGGACACTTAGATGTACTGCTCCCAGTTCAACCTCCAGGCATTTCCTCATTCTTCTCAATAACATTTCTTTTCCAGTTTCCCAAATCCTTCCAAAATACCTACTGCCTTCATGGCACCCACAGCAAGGTCTCAGACAATCTTAAAACAGAAAGAACTGCTACTCCACATTTCTTACAGTTACACGTTGTCCTTAAGGCAGGACAGGCTTTATTTTTGTATACTCTATGTCTGAGCCTGAATCTTGCAGGTACATCCAGATGTCTCAGAGAGCCAGAGAAGAGGAGTGTTCAGGACACATTTCTCTGTGTTGTCTCTCAGCAGTCTTGGATGAGACTCAGTGTTGCAGATACCTTTCATTCTCAGATGCTATAAGTCAGCATGGCTTAATTTAGTCCAGTGAACCCAGTCTTTTCAGGACTTCAAGAAAAGTTTTTCAGGGTAATATTTTAAAAATTGTGCTAGGGGTTTTGTTCCCCAGTTCTTGGTTTTCCAGCTCTGAGGATCCTTCAGGCCATTACTAAAAGATAGCCAGTGTGTGTATATGTTTTTCCTGTGTGAAAAGCATCACAAAAGCTTAGGCAAATGTATAGCTGCATGAGAGGTTTCAGTGTAAGAGTCTGAGGTGGCCATCTTAAAGTCTGTTACCAGGTTTGTCAGTTGGGATGTTATCCATTCCCAGGAGAAATGTGACATTACAGGGTTTGGATGGTCACACAGTAAGCACCCGACACACAGCAAAACTTGAATGTCTTCATTAAAGGTGCTATTGAAAAGCCATGAGCAATTACGTACTGAAACACCAGTTTGAATGAAAGTTTCCTTGAACAATTGGGAAGAGTGAACATACTAATAAAGAAGCAGCATACAYTGGAGGCAGGGCAGAGTTGCACATCTTCAATATGTTCTGAGAAGGTTCATGCTGCAGAAGGTACAGTTTTTCCTGGGCAGTGGTAGCTTGCACTTTTGCTCCCTCTTTGGAGGAGGTTGGAAGAATTGTAGGTATCCTTATCCTCTGTGGCCGAGGAGCAAACACCTTCTCTGAAGGCAGTAGGATGGAGTGTGTGTTCTGCTAGAATGGAGCACTAAGGCCGTGATTTGTGTCCTGCCCAAAAGCAGGGTGTATGTGGGGATAAGGTGGTGAAAGACTCCTTGTATCTTTCCCCTAACTGCACAGTTCAGGCAGTTTAAGAAGAGGGAAAAGAGCCAAAACATTGCCCGTTTGCTATGCTCTGATTGCGAGCAAAGTGGCTAGACTGTCCAGTCTCAACGAGTGAGCAGAATCCCTGGAAAATGCATGATGGATAAAATTCAGCTCTCCCTGTGTCAATACTGTTGGGAACTCTGCCTGTTTAAGGAAGATAGCTAATGGGGCAGAATTTCATCCTGAGTAACTTGCTTCTCATACGTGGGTCTTATTTTTTCATTGTTGGAGAGGAAAGTTCAAATATTGAGCAACTACAAAGCCAGCTTCTCTTCAGCCAAAATCCTTGGATCTATAGATGCCAGCAGTAGAGCTCTATGTTAACTGCAGAATGTAATCRCAGCTCACATCTGCTGTCTGCAGGGCCAACGCTGCATGTTTTGGTATGTAGCTAAATTAGGAACGTGAATTTGTGGCAGTTCTGTGTGGTTTTGCTACAGAGAGAAGTCTTTCAGAATGACTGCTGTGGTTGCTCTTTGTGAATGAAGGTGCTAATTTTATGCACGGTTTCATGAAAATCTTGTTAGATGTTCAAAGATCAGCTGCTTAAGAATCACCTTTGCCTTTACTTGAGGTGCCTCTAGATAAATGAGGGAAAGGTGTGACTGATATAGGGCCTTACCTGACAATCAGCACAGTGGTCAGTTGTTCCCTGACTACACTAACCACTATAACTGTCTTTTTTGATAAGCTGAACTTAACTCATCCCACATTTTGTCGTGATTTGGGCTCTGTGGGGAAGGATAACTGGCTCTTAGAGAGTTCAGCCTGTTTTTTGGAGAAGCTTTGTTCAGCAGATGTTTCTGAGAAATGTTTAAGTTGTGACGAAATAACCTCTTCTTTTTCCCAACAAAAATCCTGTTTGATTGGAAAATTCCCAGCCAGTTCAATTTATTGTCTGTCAGCTCTTACTGCTTTCAGGATGGTTAGATCAAGTTGAGATGCTGAAAATTTAGCTTGCTTAGCATGCTAACTCTGTGAACTGGTACAGTTTCTTGACTATGCTTATATGCAATACATAGGAGCTTATAAGTGCTGTTGTAACATTCCTAATAAACAGAGATGGGAATGGAGATTTAGCAGGTAGGGCAGTTGTGAAGTCCCTGTATAAAACCTGCTTTTTTGTGCATTTCTTGTCTGGAAAGTGCTGATATCCATGTTTGGTGCTCAAGAAATGTGGTTATGGCATACTTTAGTACACTGAACTTTTTGATATGTAGGGCATTGCTAGAGCTTAATTTGATGCTTTTGAATGGTGAGGCCCTCATTCCAGATTCTGTGGAACAAATAATGTGTTACCTTATCCTACAAAGAGCTGTTCAAATATTCCTTCTTACTGGGTGCAAAGTAAAGGTCCTGTAATGTGCCACAGTTTTTATGAATTCATGGATTGTGGCATGCCAAAGATCGCCTCCATTGAATGGACAAAAATAGACAAGCTGAGAAATGCTTTAGCATATGTATCCCAGCGTTGTGCAGTGTAACTGGTCTTACCTGTCTGGGAGAAAAATACCTTCAGAATAAAATATGCCACTATTTTCTTTGAAGTGTTTCTCAAAGGAGGAACAAAACACCTTTTTACCTGTTGATAAAATTAGTCCATCTGCTGTCCTCATGTCAYGTTCATTTCCATGGCTAGTCAAACGGCTTGCTTCCTCAGGATTGTCATTGCCCAGGTAAGAAGTCTGTCATTTAAAACAAAACAAAACAAAAAAAACAGGCTAAATCCAGCTTGTGCTTGCCAGGCAGCACTTTACATGCGTTTGACCACCAGAAGCAAAGAAGTTTTCTGGAATTGTCTCTTGACTACTGGGGGGAGGGGAAAAGACTGGCTGTGGTGCCTTTGCCTCTTTTTGGCAGTGCACAGTCCGCATTGATTGGTTGTACTTTTACAATTAATTTTGACATCCCTGTGAACAGCAAAACCTGGATAGTGTCAGTTGCTGCTGGAAAGGATAATTGGTTTCTTGTTTTCTTTCTATAAAGAAGTGCAGTTTGAAGTCAGTAAATACTGTAATAATCACTTATTTTAATGTGTAAGAGCAAGTAGGTTGAAGGACTGAATGAACAATAAGTAATTATAGGTTAGCTTGTTTAATGCTTTGTTGTTTTTGTTTCCAGGAATACCTTTTGTTAACACAGGAAATCAGTTCAAGGTTTTCCTTGAGGATAGGAGGGTGGGGGAGGAGAGGAAGGCCAGCATTTGTTTTAAATCTAGGGATTTGGTGTATTTTGTGACTCTGTGGATATTGTTAACTTTGGAAGACTTCTGGGCCTGCGTCTGTTTTTCATGAGTATTCAGCAGGTCATTTTAATAGAGGAATGTCTAGGAAATGTTTAGTGTTTTTCTTAATATATGTATCTATTTCACTTAAAATACTGTTCAAGGAAAAACTTACATCTGTTTGAAAGGGCCTATATGGRGTGCTTCAGAAAATGAAAGGTTGCTTTTAACTTCAGTGCTCAGTTTTGCAAGGTTCAAACTACTCTGGCACATTTAAATCAAGTAAGTACTTACCTTTAAGCATATGCATAATCTCACCGACTCATTAAGTATGTTTACATATTCTTTGAACACAGTCACCTGAGGCCTAGCTGCGTAAGACTTCTTTAGGGCTTTCTTGCCTCTAGTTGAGTATCTGTCTTTATCAGTATTCATCAAACCTGTTTTACTCCAGGGAGTACTTTCAGAATTCTTTTAAAGTCCTTCCTGTCCCAAAATTTAGCCATAAACTTGCCACTTCTTGTTACAAGTGCAGGGCTTCCTTGCAGGCTCAGCCGGGGTGGCTCCAGCAGCTGCTTTCAAAATGCTGCTACCTGGAGGTTCCTTTGCATTTCTTACGGCTATGGGGGCRAGCTGTGCTGGGTAGCTCTGCTGCGCTGACCTCTGGGCCCAGCGGCCAGCAGGTGTAAATCCACATAGCTCCTTGAATTCAAAGGAATTGCTTCAGCTTGTGTTTGCTGAGAATCTGCCCTGCCCATCTAACTGGTAAATTGTGTCTTCAAAGAGATGTGAACTGGAGAGAGAAGGAAAGACAGTGCAGACCCACAACACTTAATACAAAGAAGGCTGAAAATGTGAATAGCTCTAGGACTTTCTTTGAATTTAAGATTTATTCTGAGGTTATAGGAATTTACTCTAATGATCCGGTAGCAGTTAGCTGGTTGAAACTTGATACCTTGTGATAATTATATTTCTGAATGTCTAAAGTGTAAATTTGAAACCTTCCTGACATTCATTTTTGTCCCTCTACTCTTACTTTTTAGAGAAACCACTGTGATTGAGGCAAAGTATCCTACTACATTAGATACTTTGGCATTATCGTTCCCATGCCATGCTCTTCTAGCAGTCCACATTTGGGCAACCGCAGAAACAAATTCATATACACTGTCTCTTGGCTTGCCATGCTAAGCTAAAATCAGAGCCGATGTAAATGATTTTTAATGACTTGAGCACCTGCCAAGAATGACTTAAAAGAAAATGCACAGTTTGTAAAAATTGAAAATTAATTTTGGGGGGTTTTGCAGGGAGTTCATGAAAATATGTAATTTTGGTAGACTGTATTTTAATATTTCGCTGCTTTTTATCAGTATGTTTGGCAAGATTCTTTCAGACACTTGAGGAAGAGCAAGACTAATGTTTATTTTGGCAAGGACTGCTGTGGAGAGTTTTCTCAGTCTGGTTCTTACTGAAATACTGAAGGAAATACTCTTTCCAAATCCCCTATCCCTTCTTCCTGTGTAGCAGAGAGGACCATTTTATTGTCCATGTAGCTGAATCTGGCTATTCCGAACTGTACTTGGCCCTGCTAGTGAGATGCATGTAGTAATCCCAGGAACCTCAGGCTTCAGTTTATGCTGAATCACAAGAGTTATGCTCTTCAGATGCTCCTCTAGGATGCCAGCCAGCAGGAGGCAGGCTGTCAGCCCTCAGCAATGTCAGGAGCACAGCAGTGTGATCCACTTGCGACTCTCTGTGGAGTAGGCACGGTATAGAGCCATGGGGCACAGTCCCTGAAGTGGACGGCACCAGGAGCCATATGAGTTGCTGCTTTATCCTGAGCAGTCATTGGCAGCTGCGGTATTGATGGAGTGGTGCTGAGAATCTTGGCTTTGAATCCCCAGAGTGGGGAAATGCCTTTACTGGCTCTTGACTGGTTCTAGGAAGCTATTAGGTGTGTTTTGAGGGCAAGATGAAAAAATAATTAGAAAACACCCCCTTCTCCTTCCTACTTCCGAGAATGGCCCAGGTGTTAAAGMCCACTTCTAGGGGGCAGGAAGCTGATTGGAACAGGCACTTGATCTTCAGTGTCTGTGTGCTGGAGATACCCCAGGAGTCCAGTGACAGAGGAATGAGTTTTCTTGGTCTCTTCCATTTGAGCTGCTTCACTTCTATTAAATAAACATTTGTAGGATGGACTTACAGAAAGGGACTCCTCATTCTTTGAAAAAGTTCTGATTTTAATGGATCGATACTTTCCTACTCTGAAACAAAAAATTGTTAGCAGACTTCCCAGCTTATTTCAATTCAGCTTTTTGGGGGTTTTTTTGTGGTTTATGATAGCTTCCRAATGTGGCGTGGTGTTTCAGCTCCATTGGTGATTGTTTCCTCCTTCAGCAAAAGGTGATGTGGATTGTATAAGTCGAAAAGAAGAGCATGGGAAAGCACTATTGCCTCAGTTTTGAACAAAATTTATATTTCACCGCCCGCATTCTTTCAGTGGTATACTTGATAGCTGTTGAGGGCAAGCAAAAATCCAAGACTATGTATCTCAGCAGGGACATAAAACCAAGTAAATAAGGAGCTCAAATATGTTATGTAATGCAAATTGCAAAGAGCTGAGGGGGGAGCTGACTGCTTCAGATTCCTGTCACTCTGCTGCAAACAGCATACAGCCATGCAGCTTTAGAGAGGGGCTGGCCTGAAAAGAAATGACTTTTCTTGACTGTCTACTAAGGACTGTCTAGTAATCAGTATGGTAAAGAGGATGGGAGGAATTTTCAAAGGTTGCTCCTAAGTCACCTGGCTGTTCATTAGGGCAGAGCTCTTATATTGTGTAAATACCCTTATTTAGAAAGGCCCAGCACTATGTAACAAAGACTCCATTCCAGAAATCTCAGTGTTTTTAGGATCTGAATTCCCAGTTTTTGTTCAAGAAACATTATAGTGTTACATGTGCTTTGAGGGTTGGATTGTTTTTCAGTGTTTAAAATGCTATTTATTTTTAAAGTAATTGTTTATTATTTTATTTTAAAATATGATTAATTCATGAAGTGTGGTGACTATATACATTTTTTTTTTCTACCCACTGAACTGTGACTGAACTGATTAGAATGTGTTCTTAAAACTTTCAGGGTTAGCTATTCTTTTGGTGTCCATTATTTAGCAAATGCTTGACTCAGTTTTCTATAATAGGATATTTTATGAGTTTATGAAATTTGAACATTCCACCATCCTTATCATCYTTCCTGAACAAAGACAGGGAATGGGAGACTGATCTACCTTGTAGCTTTATCTCTGTTTTTGCTGATAGTATGACATAATATTTTTTTAATCCATAATATCATTAGAACCACCGTGATTGAATTTAAACACAATCAGTGCAATTGAAGCATTAGAGAGGAGAAAGTGAGCAGGATTGAGAACCTCATAGGTCTAAGGGCTTGCTCTAGCTTTGTCGCAGCATGTTGCACTTGTTATAGCCTAACTTGCAGAGGTTGGGGGTCGCTCACCCTAAGCTTGTTGCCACCACAAAGTAGCCATCCTCTGGACTTAGTCGAGAGACAGTAATAAGCCACAGAAAATTAGCCTGTTTGGATATTAGTATCATGTATATTTTTAAAGCACAGATGTAGAATATAAGGTCATGAATCAAAGATCTCCTTTTTATGTTTGGAAGCCAAATATAGCCATCAAAGGAAGGAGAAGAGCTTTATACCTCATTGAAGCAAGTTATAGTTTACTTACTATGTAAGTACAGAAGATGACAGCTGGTGTAATAAAGTATGTATGTAGATATGGAATATATGTATATACCATTAGAAGGAAAACAAACTTTATTYCAGTAAGAAGGTAGCCAGACGGGGGAAACTGAAATGTCCTCCAGTGAGTGTTAATGATGTTGTGATGGCTCTCTGGCAGGCAGTAAAATACTGGATACCCATATAAATTTGTGGATCACGGAGTGAAAGTGTCACAGAACAATTTAATGGAAGCAGCATTCCTGAGTATGTATATGTGCCTGTGTATATCTATCTCAGCAGTTACAGAATACCTACTTTGTACTAGTACTCATCTGTTCCATAATGTGAGTACCTGGTTCTGTATTGGACTTGCACATGTGCACTTCTGTTGCCTGATTCTTAATTCTGATAATTTGCTGTAATTAACGCAGAGCTGGCCTTTTGTCAGTGTTGTGATTCAGGTATTTCATATGACAGAGTTCTTGTTTGGTTTTTTTACAGATATGGTAAGAGCAGAGGTCAAGATTTTGCAGTGAAAAAATACAAGGAGATGACAGAGTTTGCTTTAGAATTTAGCCTGAAGCATCGGTAAAACAAAAAGTAATTTCTAATGCTTGGTATTTCAGTAAACATATGTTGCCAAATTTCTTCTTGCACCAATTGCTTAGAAGTACAAGAAAGATCAACAAAATGTTACCACTTTTTACCTTTTGTTGTTGTTGTTGCAAATACAAGCACATATTTTGCAGCCTTCTGGGTTCAGCTGTTCTCATGAATTTTCTGCATTTGTGAGCTGAAGCCCCAGAATCACTGATTGATTTTACTGCAGTGTAGCACCACTTACATTGTACTTAAACTTGAACAGTATTTGCTGTGTAAAGGCTGATTCTGAAAGTGCCAAAATTTATATTTTTGTTTGGATCTTTTTGAAATTTGATTTTCTGTTGCTCAGGTGGAGGTTGGTGTTAATGATCTAAATATGAGCAACTGTTTTGGATTGTTCTCAGCCCAAAGTATTCTTATGAAGTATTCTAATATTCTGCAGAGTCAGCGCATTCTTGCATTTACATGTCTCTGGGATGATAACCCTAGTAGTAATAGTAGCTGTCACGTGGTCTCAGCAGCATGAGGGACTTGAGGATCCATCACATGTATCATGTACTCCTCAGCATGAAACCACAGACCCCTGTGGAGCCCACATATGTAGAAGCCTGGCTTTGCTCAGGTGCTGAGAAGAAAGTGAGCTAGCCGGTGGGGAGAAGAGGGAAAGCACAGGTGCTCCCTGCATGGTATCAGTAGCACCATCCCTGCTCAGAAAGAGAAGAGTACAGCAAGGTCAGACAGCATGTGGTAGACCTGAACAAGGCACAAGACTTACTGACATCTAACAGTTTTGTTGTCATGCAGGTTGGACATTGTGATTTTACTGTGGTATCTGCTTAGAACCATTCCTGCCCTTGGCAGAAATCCGAGAAGGATGGGAGATGAGTTTCTTAGGAAACCTACTCAGGTGCTAGGGACTGTCCTTCCTCTCATATCCCACTCTCCCCCCTCTGTTGCTTTGCTCATTCCAGCAGATAGGTTTATGGTCTCTCAGGTATGGATTTTGTGATGTTAAAAAACATAACTGAGTTCCTGATGTAGTCTTGCATACTTTCCAACTTCTATGTCTGGCTATTCATTTTCAAGCAGTCTGTAAGGCTGTAGTATCTCTGAGACATCTGCTTCTCTCTCAGGTGTAATATGGGTTGTTTCAGAAATTGTCAAGGTGGAGGTGACACACAATGGGGGAGCAWAAACCTCTTTTCTATAGGAGTCCAGACTTAATGTATCACTGATTCTACATGTATTTCCTGCATCCTATTTCCAGCTCTGCAGCCAATGGCTTTCAGGAAGATTACTGTTTTCTGTGTGATGACCATCAGGGAATCAGGCTGCACTAGCCGAGCAGAAAGGAGAATGCAGACGCAACTGCTCTGTTCTGTGCTTGAGATAAGCTTGACCAGGAGACAGCAGTAGGCCTGGGCTCTGCAAAGGGAGAATACTCTGAATGTATGTGTGTGTCTGTACTTATATATATATACCCACACATTTAAAGGAAAGGATATTAAAGACCATTAAACTTATTCAGTGGCACCTATCAGGCTGAAGTGGCTAATCTCAGATTTATGAAAACCAGGAAATACAAAATGGTGGTGTATACCATTTCTGAATATGACTCTTTAGAAAGGTGCAAGACAATACTGGAAAAACAGTAGCTCTGTATTAATTACACTTTACGCTGTTGTACTGAATGCGTTCCTTTAAAATGACACAAAACTTAAAGGGTAGCTGGGAGGACGCTTATTAACGTGTCCTAGATGCTCTTGACACTGGTTATGTTTATGCATTTATTTTTTAATTACTATATTTATCTTTAAACACTACATTACAGCAAATAGAAAATAATAATCTTGAGATAGTGAAGACAAGTATCTGAGTCTCATGCTACCTGAAATCATTTCACAACCATGATGACAGAGCTTTGGGCACAACTGAATTAGATTTGGGAACAAAAGCTTTTGAATTTTAAATAAATGGAGATAGGTCTCTGATTTGTTCTGTCAAGCAGTTTATTACAGGGCACCAAGGATTTATAACTGTCAGTCACATACACACTAATGTTTGGCCTTTAACCTGAGAGGGAAAATTTTCCACTGCTTTTTAAATAACATCTCAGTGAAGACTGGAATAATTCCTGTCTGAAATACTTGAATTTTCTCATTTGAACTCTCTTGCAGTTTTTTCAGCCCTTATGACACAAAAATATTAYGTTTTCTGATGCATTTTTAAGTTATGTTGATCCCAGCATTCATCTGCAATTCTCCGGTAGCATCTCTAAGATTGCATCRGTGAAAGCCAATTGTGGAATGAAGGACRTGTGTCTCTGATTCTGCTGTTTTTGTCTTCACCTTGGGCATGTGGAAGACTGCAGACAAGATGGTGTAATATAATACATGGGGGATAGATAAGTAATCCCATTTAAAAATGAGATCTAATTCGGTGGAGGAAGTAGGTATGCAGAAGATAAGAACATAGTGCAGGCTGCTACAATTTCATTATATACTTAGTATCCAAATCTTAGATTTGAATTTGGCTCTGAAGCTGTGATTGCTTTGAAGTTGGTTCTGAGGTTGTGATTGCTTTGTTCCCCCTGTACCTTATGTGTCAGTCTTTTGTAGCAGGGAGATTTTGACTGAACTATTTGGAAATGAGTAAATGATCCTTAGTTTAAAAAATATATATATATTCCACAGTCCACCATTGCTCCACTTTATGAACGTATTTGAGTGACAAAATTGTAAATTCCATTTGCTGTGTTACCAGTGAAAGTTTCCTCAGTGACTGCGCTCTGAATGTGTACAGTCCCACTCAGCAGGGCTGATAAGTTTATCAGTAGTAGGGTCGTGTATCCATTTATCTGCTGCCTAGTGTCGCTGTTCTGTGGCTCAAAGCCYGCAATCATAGGTAGGATCGCCTGGTTTGTAAAAGGGAAGAGATCAGTGCAATAAAAATGTGGCAGAGGCTTTTTCTGGTTGCTGTGTGGGACTTGGAAAAGTTAGTCACAGTACATTTGGAGGAAATTAGCCCAGGGAAAGGAAGTACTGGGTTACCACAGGGTRCAGCAGATGATTGCAGAAGCAGGTAAGGTCTTGAGAGGCGTTGGCAAGGGTCAGAGCGATTAGACCTGGGATTCCTATTGTTTAGAGGGGAGCATTCAAAAAGTTGCATTGGGCAGCTGAGGAAGCATGTCATTTTAGGGGTGTGAGAGATGTTTTAGCCATAAGCCTACAGATGAGAAACCCCTCCAGCACTGGATTATCCTGTGCTGTTCCTTGTGGAATACTATCTGTTCCCCATTGCCAAAGATAAGTTGCATCTGCAGACAATGAAGACAGTGAAACGGCTGTCACAGTCTGCTTTGCTCCGATAGAGCTTACTGCTGGTGTGCTTTCACCAATCACATCTGCCTGGCAACACTTACTCTTATAAGCTCTGTTTTTTTCCCCTCTGTATCTGCAGAGGAAACTTTTTTGTTCTGTTTGATAGGGGGGAATGTTTCTTCTCTTTCTGATACAATTCCTAAGGCTAAAGTTTAAATGCTACCAGGTGGTAATTGCCAGGTTTTGCAGCAGGGCAAGGCACAGTCTTGGTCTCATGAGTCTCTGATGCTTGAGATGCAAGCAATCCCACCCATGCAAAATGCTGCACAAAATGAAGAGTTTGGTAGCTTTGCTCCGAGGCCTGACTAGCTGGAAATGTTTCGTGAGCCGAACACCCCAGAAAGTACAAGTTGAAAGGTGGCAGGTGTTCTTCGGAGGCTGAACACAGCGGCACTGGGATTTCAGAGCTGCTTGAAGACAGAGAAAGAAAATTGCTGTAAAGGCTGGGCAAGCAGCCACATATTTAAGGCTGTGTGACAGGTGAGCTCTGGCATATTTTGCTGCAGTGATTTAAGGTTATAGCTAGCTGTCTGCCCTGCTGGCCATTGCTGCTTGCAGTAGAGGCAGCAGGACAGGAAAAGTGCCAGCACCTTGGCTACCCTAGACCAGTCTGATGTTAGCTTAAACCTGCTTGGAGTTATTTGAATTGCTTGATTTGATAGGGGAAGAGAAGGAGTAAAGCTCTGCCAGACTTAACCTAGTCTGCTCTCCAGCGTTCCCTTGGAGCATCTCCTGTATTTTCTCTTTTCATCTTACTGAAACACTCTGTTTTAAAAGGCAATGTATACCATCCCATTTGGAAGTATGTAATAGGTATCAAAGTAATGCCCTGTTCTCCATATTTAAGGGCAGGATATAGCAAGCAACTGAGAGTGATTTCCTGTTCCAGGAAATGTGTTTGGAAATCAGTATCAGAAATTAATGACCTCTTTAAATAAGAGATTCTATGGTATTTTTTATTTCTTTCATTCTTTTTTAACGTCCTGTTGGTATGACATGCAATGACATTTCAGAAGCACAAATATGGGCAAGAGATGTGGACAGAGAGGCAAAGCATTTAAGCTGACATTCAAGCTGAGAACCTTTCATTACAATGTTTTGTGCGTCACAAATTGTGTGCTTGCGTTAACTTAAACAAAAATCTTAGCCACTGAAGAAAACTCTTTGCAAAAGATCTTTCTCCAAATGTTTTGTGTGCATGTGTGTGTGGTTATTGACATGTAAGGAATGCTCTCTACTAGCTTTAGGGCTCAGTTTAGGGTCATACTCTGCTGTTCCTGCTCTACATGCAGAGTCCCTGAAATTGGTGAGACAGCTCAGGTAGGAAGAAGCTTCTCTTAAAGACTTAGGATTCAGAATGTAGCTGTTAAAATTCTGATCCAAGTCTGCAGCAAAAGCTTCTAAACTTCACTGGGACTATTTYCATGCATCAAATTATTCATCTGCTATAGTCTTTCTTCACAGGATTAGAAATGCAGCAATTTTTCAATTCAGGGGTTTAAAAAAATCATTGCAGGAGAAATATCAGTTAATTCAATAGATCAGTCTGTGCTACAAAGAGAAAACTAAAATGATTAGCTTTAAAGTATAGCAGTAAAGAATATTTTTAAAAAATAGTGCTACATTGACATTTTGCTTTTAATGTATCATTTGTATTTTACTTATGTAACAAGCAGTGCTGGACTGAATACTGTAAATGAGCGAGCGTTTTATGCAAGTTATTTCAGTTATGTGCCCTTGGAGAAGGTGAACAAAAAATACCTCCAGCTCATTTTTAGCATCTTCATTTTGACAGTTGACAGCTGTAATATGAATATTAATGAAGAGTCTGAAATGGAGAAGAATGAGTCCATTTGCAAAAGCCAATGCCCTCTTAGTATGATCTTTTTTTAAAAAAAAAAAAAAGGGGGGGGAGGGGGAGAGAAACTCAGTGAGTTTCTCRGTGAGAAGTGAGGTTATGTTAGTTTTGTGTGGCTTGCCAAGTCTTCTTGAAACAGCGTGAGGTTTCAGGCAAGCTGAATCAGCACCACATTCAGTGGTGGAAGACTATAATCATAGTAATGCCTGGCACACACAGCAAAGGAGACACAAATCAAATCTGGCAAGGTGCTGTGTGAAGTTTTTGTCTGGTTTTAAACTAAATCAGAGCATTGCTACAAAGAGCAAATTTGGGTAAGTGCTCTAGTATGGTTTAATTAGAAAATTTAATTTAAATTAGAAGCATTATTTAGCTAATATCCTTGAAGTAGCATAAGTTGAGAGGTTCAGGCATTTTTTTTTAAGAGAGGGTAAATAAAATTAATGTGATTAATTTGCTTCATACAAGATGCAATTTTAAATTTTATAGTTTTGGTAAAAAAAAAAAAGTAAAATAGTAAAATATATGCTAAAAAGGCAGAACCTGAAGGTTTGAGATGGCAAAGATTTTTTTTTTTCTTTGTGTTTTCTTTCTTTTTTGTAGATTAATAGATTTTTAGGACCAGAAGAGACTATTAGTTATAATCCTTATGGTACTTGGTTTCTTTGGTGTGTGCTGGTTCATATCCTCAAAAACTTTTTTTTTCCTGAAAATTTTTAAATTATTTTTTATAAGATGTGGATCAGCTTAAATATTGAATGTGTTTAAGTCAGTATACAAGGTGGCAGGCTTCCATTCAGTAGTCTTTAACATTACTAAAACTCCTAGATAGTAGATGAAACAGTGATCTGGTCAAATAACCATTCCTTAACATATGGCTGTCTATTAAAAACAGAAATATTTCAGTCCAGCATGGTTTTGATGTTGCTAGGGAGAAGGCATGCTTTCCTGAAAAGCAGTAAGGGAATAATTTTGGAGCTAGGTTCTGCAGTCTGCATGGGAAATTTGATGGCCTATCTGTGATCTCATGTTCTGTGCCCATGTGATATGAGAAATAGCTTACAGCAAAAGACAAGAAGTCCAAAAAAAAATGGCGAGCTGGGACTACAGCCTGCAGTCGTTTCTCAACACTTGGCTTTAGCTGATGGAACACATTAAATGTTGGAAATGGGGTTGCCCCAACCTCATATTCCATGTGATCTTCTTGCCTGTTCTCTCCAGACATTTTGTAATTCTGCTGTTAGCCATTGGGTGGGTTTGACAAAGAAGCTAATTTGAGTCCTTTCATCCTTGATTAAAAAAAATATATATATACATATATATATATATAGTCTGAGGTACTTTCTTCAGCAGACAGTAAGGCATTCAGAGTGGCCCAGTTGCTAGAGAGTCCTATCAGACACAGCAAGACTGCAGCCCTGTGTCTTGGCAAAGTGGTTGAAAAACTCAAAAGTGCATTCCTTTCTCTTCTTCCTACCTTCCTTTTTCCACTTACCATACACAAAGTTTTGTTGTATTTGAAAATGTGTTCTAATTAAAAAGATGAGATTCCAGGAAAAACAGATGCATACAAAAATGAGTAACAAGATTAAATACTATCGGTGGATACTCTAATAGAAGCATTTAATTTCTGGAACTTGAATTCCACTGAAGTGCTTTGTTTCAAAGCAGGAGTTGAGGGAGGATTGTTTAGGTGTATTAAGAGAGATTTAGAAGAATTATGGGAACTCTCATATATCAGAAAATATTGCAAAGACCTCAAACAAGAGAAAGTGTTTCAAGTTAAAAAGTTGGAAAGAACAAAGATTTCATTCTTGTTTCTTTACAACTGTACCTTCAGTGTACAGTAGAGTTAAGAAATTTGGTAAGCAAGCCAAGCTTTTTTTCCATTTGATTAAGTCTTTGCTATATTTTTGTGTGTGTGATTAAAAATGTGAAGCTTTGAGCCCGTTCCTTACTGAAGTCTAAGGCTTTGATGGAAGCATGATCAGGCAACTGGATTCCCTACTCTGTGTTAACTCCTTGTCATGTGGTACAGTGTCTCTCTATTTCCAGTTATGTGACTGTAAACAAAAGCATATAGCAAAGTTTCTTAATCTCATGCAAATTCCGTTCATGTGCCCAAGTTTTCAGAGCAGACTTGGATATGTAACTGTACAGACCCTGTCAGCTTCAATACGAGCTCTGTGGCTAAATCCTCTCATTTAGCTTTGGAAATACCAGCCAAGCAGCGCTTGTCCTCCTAACCCTCTGGCACTTTTAACTGCTTTTTAAGACTGGATCTTCAGAAAAATTTTCTGGCCAAAATTAAGATTGCTGCTAAATGAGAAGACAGGAGCTGTTGAGTTCAGCTAAGGTATTCCTCATTTTTAAAGCCTGAAAGATACCACCAGGTAATAATGAGCAGGGTCTAAAAGATGTGCCTGGGAGAAACATGATACCCTTTTTATCCAGGTTCATACCAATGAGGCATTTGTAAAAGTATGTTTTTAGAACTAATCTGAGGAGAGCATGAGATTTGGGCTCTTCTTGCTTTTTGACAAGATTGAGCACTGCTGTGCAGGAAACTGTAAGACCTGTTCTTTTTCTGTGCTTTTCATGTTTCTTTAATGCTTACTTGTAGGCACATGCGTTAGTCTTTACAGGTGTAGCACTTTGACAGGTTGGAATTAAAATCTCCAAACTGATCCTTTTTATTTTTTTCCTCCTTTCACAGACAATATTCTTACCAAAAGAAAGATGGCAGAAACCAGTTCTCCTGCAAATATCAAGGAAAAGGTAGGCTCAAGTAACAATACAGTGCAAACCCAAATGATGTTTACATGCACATTTCATCCCTGTTCCTTCAAACACTGCTCACATAATTAAATTAAATATAAATTGACTCTGTAGGTAAAGTTAAGCACACAGGCAGGTATTTATACTATTAGGGTATTAATCTCAGCTGATGAAAAACATATTTTGCTTTCCTGCAAGGAGACAATGTTTTGTCAGTTAGACTTCTCTTATGCTCTTGTGGTTCCTATGCATACTGATGCTATGGAGTATGGTGCTTTGTGATGGTTGCTGCCATGCGAAATACAGCCTTAGAAAAAATACATCCCTTTGAAAATCATTTTTTCAGACAGAAAATGTTGTACCTGTGATACTTAAGAGGTAAATTCTAAAATTACAAGGCCTGAAAAAAGTTGAAAAAGTATTTTTTCCTTTCTAAGTAGCTCTGCTTTAACTGCATTCTATGTGTATGAGTAGGTTCGCTTCATATCTTGGCTAGTGCTAGAGCCTCACCAGCCTTTCAGCAGGAGCACTAAAGGGCCTAAAGCACAGAAGACTCTCCCTTCTGCAGGCCGCTTCTATGTGAGGTGCTGCACTACTGGGGATGTAGACTTACACATATACCCCACCATTACTGCAGCAACCACAGGTGTGCAGCGTGACACAGTCTAGCAAGAGCCTTGGGCTGGGCTTCTAGAATTGCTTTACTACCATGCTGGTTAGTGTACAAACCAGCAGGCAGATTGTGAAGAGACAATCTAACCCATAGTTATTCCTCACCAACATAAATAGGAAACTAGGAAATTTGTCAAAGCATTGGAAAAATAAGAGAAAAGTGGGAAGACTAAGCCATGCTAGAGTTACTTTTTAAAAGGAGCTGGGTTTTAAGAATTCACCTGAGCATCATCTTTATATAATTAGATTTATTGTATTTAATGTTTGGTTAGAGAGGTGGTGCTTTATATTTAGGAAGTTCAGAAAAGGCTAATATATCCCTTGATTTATGGGCTTTATGAAGCCAATATGTCTCTCAGTGAGACAAATTTTAAGGCAGAGTGATTCAAGGCCAGAATCCATTTCTGTCAGTGAGCCAGGTTTTTTCAGGTATCGATGCAAAGTCGATTAAGCCCATTCACTTCATGAAAGTTGCACAAGGAAAAAAGATCAAGTTTGTTTCATAAAATATGTTTGTTCTAGGAAACGCAGAATAGTGAAGGCAATGTGAAACTGAGAAATGTCATCTTCCACCATATCGTAAGACCTGCCTGTGACGCATTACACATCCTGCAGGGCATGGGCGTGTGGAATATTCTGTTCTCTCTAGGACTGTCAATGGAAAGAACAAGGAAAATAATTTTTATATAGCTTCTTGGATGAACTTTTTTTTTCTTACTGACAGAAATAAGTTATTCAGCACAAAAAAAATTTGCCCAACTTCAGTTTTGCAATTCAGTGCTTTTCTGGACCAATGACAGGGAAAATCATTTGGCATGAGGAATGTGTGCAAGATACTGTAAATATGACTTTCCAATCTAGAGAAGTCCCATGAAATGAGAGAGAGTTTAGATGTAGTATAACACACCACAGTGTGACAGAGGAAAGAAATAGGAGTCTTGAACTGGAGGCCAGTGATCAGACTTTTAGTTAACTAGCTGATTAATTTCTGAGTTCACAAATAAAGTAATGAATATTTCAGTCATGTAATATATTTCTCATAATTGATCATGACTAGTAGTTAATGGCTTAGACATTGCATCTGGTTTATGAAGACCTGATGAACCAGAACAACTACTGATCTCCAAACTAGGTTTTCTGAAGTTTCAGATTGTTAATGATGTTTCCTGAAAGAACAGTTGCAAACTGTCACCTACCTCCCAACACATGAATAACTCTGCTGAGGAAACAGCATAGCAAGCCATGATTTAAACTAAGTAGTTCAGATGGGAATGAGTTCCTGTCCAGCAAGTTGGGTCCAGCTTTCTTTATTTATTCACTTTCTTTGTTTTCAGAAGAATATATAACCTTTTTGCTTTATAACCCCTAATGGAAAGCAATTAATTTCCAGGAGCCTGCTTTTTGAGTCATGTTTTTCCTTATATTCATTGTTAACTCCTGGATCACTCATCATGCTTGAGGATGGAATATTTACAGTATGCTGGCAAGGGAGTCCAAATCAGATCCCTTTCTCGCTTAGAGAAGTTAAATGTACAGAGCAAGAAGCGCTCATGAACACTTGCTATGCAGCATAATAGTAATGAGTTTAGTTAGTGTTTATTTTTATTAACCTTTTTTGGGGGGGAGCATTTCTGGGAAGCAAAAATTAGATTTATAAATTTWATTCCCTTTCCTGAGTTCCACACAGCTGTTGCCATCAATACACATATAAGTAGGCCTTGTTTAAAAAAAAAAAAAGAAGAAAAGGGGGGGGGGGAAGAAAAAAAAGAAAAGCACCTTGGAAGTAATACAGTTCCTTCCCAAGTCTCCCTCTCTCCTCACCCTTCCACCCTACCTCAGTGCTTGCAGATCATAGTATATTTAAGACTTTGATCCTGCAAAGACTTGAATGAAGCCAAAGCTGCTGAACATCTGCACACAAATATTTATTCTTGTAAGTTTTTGCAAAAGTGGAACTGGAGTTTCTCCTTAATGTTGTTTCTCTGTAACAAAAATGTAGTACAGAGCCCATGAAATTTTGGCTTTTTTTTTTTTTATGGTGGTCTCTCCCCATGTTCTCTCCATGATCAGCCTCTACATATGCAAGAAAACAAGACCCCTGCCACTGTTTTAAAGATGATGCAAGGCTGAGGCAGACATTACAGGCATTATTGACTAAAGTTAGGATGTTGACACACATGAGGTCTGTAAGACCCTATCCTTAGTTTAAGTCATAAGAGAATGCTGCTGTAGTACTCTGATATCTGTGTAATTCATTCTTAGCATTTCAGCTAAAATAGCTTATAAAGTCAGTAGGCTGTACATTCTATTTTACATCATTTTTTTTTCCTGAGAGATTTGTATAAATGTTGGCCTACGATGTCAAGAAACCTAATGGACGTTTCCATAGCTGGCAGAGGCCCCTGCAGCTGTGATACTCATCTGGGGAGCCAGGAATGTTCAGATTACCATATTTTCGTGCAGATAACCCACAGATTTTCTGGAAAACCATAAGCCTTGCTTTTCAGCAGCAGCAAGGGTTGCATGCCCCTATAGGTAGTACAGGAAGAAGTTTACCATGGGGGATCTCTCTCTCTCTCTCATAATAACCTCCTCTGCCCTGACCGTTGCTGTAGTCTTTCTTTGCTATCCCACTGTTTCTGGTTATCCTCACTTCTGTGCCTGTCTCTGATTATCTGAGAATACAGCGTATCTGAGGACTTGTTTTCTAGCACCAGTACCTTTAAAGACTGAGAGTTGTACATAATTCAGATTGTACACATACAAATGTATGAATTCACTGAATTGGATGAATTCCAAAACAATTTCATCATAATAATGGAGCTATTTTAGCATTAACCACATACATCACTAGAAGAGGTGCTGAGATTCTGAATGATGTGACCTCCTTGGAGACCATCAGGCAGGATTTCAGAGCTCTGGGGATGGTGGTC
>NW_020449886.1:821228-833447 GCF_003343035.1 Apteryx rowi
GGCCTGTTTAGCCTGGAGAAGAGAAGGCTGAGAGGAGATCTTATTAATGTGTACAAGTATCTGAAGGGAGGGTGTCAAGAGGATGGGGCCGGAGTCTTTTCAGTGGTGCCCAGCGACAGGACGTGAGGCAACGGACACAAACTGAAACACAGACACTTCCATCTGAACATGAGGAAAAACTTCTTCACAGTGAGGGTGACAGAGCACTGGAAGAGGTTGCCCAGAGAGGTTGTGGAGTCTCCTTCCCTGGAGATATTCAAAACATGCCTGGACGCGATCCTGTGCAACGTGCTCTAGGTGACCCTGCTTGAGCAGGGGGGTTGGACTAGATGATCTCCAGAGGTCCCTTCCAACCTCAACCATTCTGTGATTCTAAATAAGAAGCAATTAGAGTGAAGGCTGCAAACCACGTCTTCTCCTGCAACAGTTAAACCTTTTGGTTTAGCAAGAAGGGAGTGAATATCAGACACTCCCCAGAACAGCCATTCAGCTCTGGCAAACCGTTTGGGTTTTGATCCTAAGGAATTGGATCTGGATATCAGGAATCATTCAACATTCAGGACTTAACTGTTGGGCCCATCTTTGTTTTTATTGTGTATCTAGACATGCTTGAACAAGAATGATCTTGTGTCAGCTGGAATTCACAAAATATTCAGATGAAAATCGTCTTCTTGGGATTCTGTTGCGGTGAAGTTTTACTAAAGCTCTGCTGAAGAGTTTGCTTTTTCATTTCATTATCGTTTCAAATGCCACCTGAATCACCTGTAGGAGCAGATGAGTAGGTTTGTTCTATAAACTGCAAGAACAACGCTTACTCAGATGCGTGTTTTGGGACTTCACAGTTTTCTTTACATTACACCATAATTGTGCTTTTCACAAGCGATGGCAAGATGCAAGGAAAGAGTGGGATTCATGGTGGAAGTAATGGAAGTAGTATATAGATTTTAAAACATCCTTTACAAAAGCGGGTAGTTTCCAGGCTATGTGGGTTGTCTTAAGATTGATCTTTGCTGCTGTTCCATGCCCACATGTTCATCTAGGTGAACTGACTCCAAAGACCAGCAAAGTCGTTCAAGATGCACTTATGTCATTTGATGAGCCATCTGACTTGCATTAAGGATATTATAGAATCAGGTCTCTAAATAGTGCTGCCATTATACAAGCGAAACAGTTTTTACTGAGCTGAACCCTTTTTTTTATTATTATTATGTCCTTTCAGGATTCCTGAAATGTCTGTTTTCCATTTCACTAGTTCAGAAACTTGGGGGGTGGGAGTACTGTAATTTCAAGATGTTTGCCCAAGGTGGATTACAGTAGCAGGTAGAATTTGTTCTGTGCTTCTAAGAAATAAATGATCCGATGGCATCAGTGTGATAAACAGGGCATATAGTAGAAAAAAAGAGGTGCAGACCTTGTCAAAACTATTATTTTGCTCGAAGGAGACGTTAACAATACTTATTCAGTGTGTCATGATGAACTCGGTAAARTTTCTGAAAAAATTTCTCCAGCCTAGGAAATATGCCTTTAATGCAGAAAAGTTAAATTGTTTTAATGCAATATACTTGTGCAGAAATTTCTTAAAACCTTAAAAATTTCTGCCATGAAGCGTTTTGAAAATGCATTTTCCTTTTGAACGTAGCCAGGGCATTTGCTAATACTAAATTTGTAAATTCTGGACACCAGTGGAGTTCTGCAGACRCCCCCCCTTAACTGGTCCTCTTGCAGGATTTGGGCCAACCCTAATTAGAGATACAATCTAGYTGAATATGGCTTACACTGCTGCCTGTCCTCGACTGCAGTATACATATACAATATATATATGTCCATGAAGATTTGTTATTGGCATACAGTAAAAATAAGCAGGGTAGGTAGACGTCTGTGTATTCACTGATAACCATACTTTTAAAGTGAATTTAGTTCCTAACTTAGAGAAAATCTGTTGAGCGTAGTGTTTAATACAAAGTGGCATTGGATTTGGAAGTAGTCAAGATAGTGTTCATATCAGTACTGGCTTTGGTAAGATCTGAAACAAAGCAGTCATCAGCTAGTTGTTAGTGTTCCTAACCAAGCATAAGTATGATAAGTATTTTTAAATAAATAAGTGACCATAATAATAACCTATTTCAAGGGAATTAGACCAGCTGTGTTCAGGGTTTTCAGAACAGCTGTGAACTTTCAGCAAAGAAGTTTAATTTGTCACTATGTCAGGAATATTTAAACAAATTCTCTGAACCCCGGATATGTTACTTATTCACCAGAAACATCCTCTTTGAGGATGATGCCAAGGGGAAGCAGATGGAGTAGAGCAGCAAAGAGGCAGCAGTTGATTCCATGTTGTTACAGTTGCCTGGAAACCATTTGAAACCATACAGAGAACCTAAAGGACCGAATGAATACACTGATATGTCAGCTTGGTTTTGGGTGCAGAGCAGGTAATCTGCTGTCACAAGTTTATTTTCACAGTTTACACAGRCTATATTCTTTTCAAGCTTTGTTTGTCAGGGAAATCCTTTGAGAGAGGTGTTCATAAGGACTTTAAGTGGATGGAGATCATAAGTAGTTAGAATTTCAGTGTCCTCCACTCCTGTGTGCAACACTCCTCAGAGGTAACCTATTACTGAATACTTTTTTGGAGTGAACTAAAAATTTGTCCTAAGTGAGTTTGCATGAAAGTTGAACAGTAATCCTCAGAAAAATAGTCAAGTACACTTAATCAGACTTTAGGGATTTTATTTTGGTATAGGAGCTGCTTATCTGAGGAGACTTGGAACCTATTTGAATTTTGATACAACTTCTGGGAGGTCCTCAATGATGTCTGAGTTAAGGATGCAATTTTGTAAGAGACTAAACTGAAATGACAGTAGAATTTTTGGTCCTGATGAGATTCAACCTGGAAGCATGGCTCAAGTTGCACTGACTTCAGCATGGCTTGAGCAAGCATTTAAAGCTAACCTGCAGCTCAGAAAAGCAGTTAAAAATCTCCTAAACTTTAAACATGAATTAAWTTTATCCCTATCCAGGAGAGCAGTTAGGTCCACAGGAATTACATGTACACTGACGGAGTACTTCTCTGAATCATGATTTTAGTGGAGGTGGGCATGGAATCTGTGTTCCATCTTCTTGGCTGAGTACAGTTGCTTTCAAGATCAGGGCTTTATGTTCTAGATCTGTTACTGCTTTCAAGTAGCTTTTACAAGGTGAAATTCTGAGTGAGTGTGGTTAGTAGCAGACTAACAAGGAAATACCTTCTCTTGTCAGGCTATGTGAGGGAAAGCCCAGCAAATTAGCTACTGTCGGTGACAGCCTCTCAGCTCATGCTGACAACACAGTTATCTGTGGTTCAGAAGGTATGTTAGTGAATTCTCTTCAAGTCCTAGAATGTTTGTCTAGCATCCAAATGATGGCACAAGATCACTGGGAATCTACACTGGATAAAGACAGGATGATTCACAAAGTCATTAAAATAGTTGACTTCCCTGTAGTCTGTCTGGTAATGTTCTTTCTATGATCAGGTTTCAATGAGTAGGAAAAAGCTCTGTGTTCTCCCAGATAAGCCAGGAAATACAATTAATTAAGTAGATTACTGGTGTTTGTTTTTGCAGACTGTCAGGAATTAATGCAGTATCGTTGCATGTTAGGAAATCTTTAGCTCTTTTTGTACTTTTTTTAAGCTTTAAGATGACAAATATTTTTAAAAAGGAATTTGTGTATTGATGAGAGGTCATAAAATGCTAGATTATTCCAGTTCCAAGGTCTATGTTGCTTATGTGCTGTTAAAAAGATAGGATGTTCTTGGTAAGTTTGAGGACTTCAAGTTTAGAGAGAGATAATTAGGATTTATTCTCTACCCTGGGATACTGATCTATGATAATTTTAATAAAAGCAAGCTCTAGACAATTTTCAGGATTGGGAAATGACTGCTTTCTCTTGAGCAGCTGGAGACTTGTAAGCAGTTGAGGTGTATAGCTGTGCTGGCAAAAGAGCTGGTGTATCATTTGAACCCCTTGGTGAGCCAGCAGGAGCCAACATGCCTTGGTTGCCTAGGTCAGGCTGTACCCTCCTTCACATCCAGCCCTACCCAGTGTCTCCCATTTGTCACCTCGTACTTACCAGGTGTTCCTGGAGCGCCACCACCCCTCCAATCACCACAGACTGTGATATGCCTCTTGTGACTTTCAGCCATGTAATTGTGCCAGTGTTAGGCTATACTGTCAGGAAGGTTCTCTGCCTCTGCCTTTGACTGTTTCTTTTATATCATCATGTCCCTTTCCAGAAATGTGTTTTTTTTTTTTTTTTTAATGTGGAAACAAATCTCAACTTCAGACACAGAAGCCTAACTGTAGTTTGAAACAGGAGGTGAAAAGACAAAGAAGTGGACTATTAAGGACTTTGAAATGTGCATTTCTGGGTTAAGGCTGCCATTTGGCCCAGTCTCCCTCCACTCTTTCCAGATACATGTCAGGTCAGAATATGAAACTTGTAGCCATTTGTCAAGCATTTCTGGATGTCCAAAAGCACTGACTTTTTCATTGCATTTCTACAATAATTCCAGTATATTCTGGATGAAAAGATCAATCAGCGCATATGTTGGCAATCCAATGTGTCTGATGCACACATCTGTCTTTGAGATTCCAGGAAATGATATAACACCCTTATTCCAGTTTGTTCTTAAATTTTTTAAAACAAAATATTTTGATTTATTTCAAAACAAAATGTTTTCAAATTTCTCCTCTGCTGGAATTCTGATTTTTAGGTCTGCTTTTGTTGTTTCTGACCAGAACAATATATATATATATATTTTTTTTTCCTGAATATTGGCATTTCCTGCAGGTTGGAAATTTTGGTTTTCATCTATCTTGTCCCAAGTATGTCACTGCAGAAATCTGGTAGACAGAAACAGTAATGATTGAGTAGGTATCCTGGGTATCAAAAATTAAATACTTACACAGTATTAATCTGCTTCCTTGTGTAACTTCTAATTTGGAATTTCCTAAGCCCTGAATGCTTTACTTTGCGATCTAATCTTCTTTTGCTGATGAGTTTTTCATGAAACTTCTTAGCTTTTTTACTGTTTAAAGGGAAAGATAAGCAAATGCATATTTTGTATAACTGTCAAAAAGAATGCTGTGGCTTCTTTGGCAGTTGCATGGTTGATTTATTCAGTACATAAATGTTCCCTATATTGAATTTTATGTAGTCTAACTGAAACAGGACTGTATCCACTGTGTTGGTCATATGGATTTTTTTTTCCTCTTTGTATTGGCAAATATTCTTCCTTAAGAACATCATGTTGTTTTTTTGGATTAGATCTACCTCTAGAAYGTTTCCATACCCTTTTTGTATTTAGTTGGAATATTAATGAGATAAAGCACAGTTTTGCTCTTAATTCTGATTTTTATATTAATCAAAAATTTCTTAACAGTCAAAGACCATACAATGCCAATAGAAAGTCTTCAGTAGATTCTGTAGCCTAAAATACAAAGTGCCTGGTGTGAGTTCTTGTGTTGCAGTGTTTTCCACCCTGCAGATGTTCCTAAGAACTCCTCTTAATGTTTGCAGTCTGTGGTAAGCTGCCTGGTCCATCCTATGGTCTTGGCCTCACTTTGTTGTTTCCAGATACTTCTTGAGACCTCCAGACTTTTTATAGCAAACAAAGGCCTAGAAGCCACGTGAAACTCCCATGCTTACGTTTAAAGATGGTTAGAATATACTAAATGTTTCCTTTTACTATTTTTCCTGTAAGCAGTTACTGCAGTTGCCATAAGGAGGTTATGCAATTCTGAGCAGGCAGAGAGATGATCCACATGATTGTGAAAGAAGAGGGGAGGGTTTTGTGAGAATATGAAGATGTAATCCATATGGTGGAAGTATTCAGCAGCTACCAACTTGAACATAAAATGGGCTGCAGCTTGTGGCCTGCTYTAGCCCTGCTATCTTTGCCAACTTTTATTGTTATGGAGCCAGTTCAATTCATACTTGACACAGCCTTATCAGTAAATAGCATGCCTGTCCCTGCAATCAGGGAACAAATAAAACTCCTTTTTCTAAGATTTTCTCTGCACATCCTGTTCTTTTGGGGTGGTTTTCACTTAGAATGTCTGTAGTGCCCAAAGAGGTATACTCATTACTTTTTCCCCCATACACACGGATCAGCTGAAGAGAGAAGCTTGAGCAGTCAGATGTTTTCTGGATAGATCCTGGCAACACCAGCCTTCAGGTCAAGCAGTTCAATTGACTTCCTAGCCTGTCTAAACTTCCAATGTGTGAAGTTCACTGTGTGTACTAGAGACTCCAAGATGGCTAGCAGTTGGGTTGAAGCCCTAGCTKGTGGGCAAGCCTTGTGCAGCCATAAGGTGGGTACACAGACATGGGATTAGATAGGCCTTTGGAATAGGCCCTGGGGAAGCTGAAAAGCACTTTGACTCTCATACCCCACCCTCGCTGCTAATTTTCAGACCCTCTAAATTATGGTTGGGGCCTGAATTGTCCAAGACTGGCCCCGCTACCTGAAATGTGCTGAGGGCATATGTGACGATGCAAGGAGAAGAATGATTGGGTAGTGGACTGGAGTAGAGTAAATGRCACTATCCAAGCAGAGGTACTAAAGTTTTGTGCCGAAGTCAGAAAGTGTCCTTCCTTACACAGTGAGAGAGGCTTCTCCAGAGAGCATCTCAGAGTAAGAGCTTAACTTCGACTCATGATCCTTCTTGGATTTAGCTGAAGCAGGTGTCAGCCTTTTGCTGTGCTGCAGCTAAATCCAGCAAGCATCATGAATCAGAGTCCTCAGTCACTGTGTTTTAACAGAACCTGAAATTGGTGGTTTATGTTAATATGAAGGACTGAGAAATACAGTGGCTGAGGAGTGGGGTGGACACATTACAGCAAAACAGTATTTTGGTCATAAATTTGAGCACTTAAATGTTCTGAATCACCTTCTGTTGTCTCCGCTGATAGAGACTCCATAAAGGGAGTCTAGGAAGATTGTTCTTACGTCAGCATCTAAACTAGACAGCTAAAAGAAGGTAGTGTGACGCTCTCATCGTATAAGTCAGCCCAGTTGCATTACTTGCAACAGGACTATCTTCATGTTATTAATTGTTCACAATACAGTGAAAAGACTGCTAGTGCTTCGCAGATGGAAATTAGCATTACCTGCATTGTGATGCAGTAAATAAAGTATACTGTAATCAAGGATGTATTCCCACAGAAAGCAGGCAAAGAAGGGTGCCAAATGAATATTTGCAATGCAGTAACAAGTTTCTAATAATTAATACATGCTGGATAGCTTGACAGAAAAGGTCAGAAAGCTGCCTTGGAGCTGCTCGACTGGTTTTGGCACTGATCATCTTGTATTTTCTAAGTACTGCCAGAGTCTTTTGTTAGTTTGTTTTTCTAACCAAATTTAACTGAGTAATATACTGGCTATTTAGTAATAACCAGTAAAGCTTGTGTAGCATTAAAATGGTATAAGCATGGAGTTTTGTTTAATTTTATTTACTTTGTTATATTACATGGGCATGATAAAGTAAACCATCAACGTGATTCCAGCAGGAAAACTGTGCTTAAAATACAGTGGGTTGAATGACTATTTGATATAAACGGATACTGAAGACAAAACAGCAATAGCAAATAACATGCTGTGAAAGTTAAGCCTAGAATGCCAGAATCTTATTGATGTAATACCTCATCCATCAGGATAGTTTCCACAAGGAAATGTGTGACTTACTATGTCCTTTTTTAAGGACTTTGGTACACAAGGTTTTGCTTCCTGGTCACACATATTTGGAACAGCAAACTCAAATTATGCAGGCCAGCTACTTGGGCTTTTAAAAATTATGCTGTTTTCTCTTAGCCTGTGACGCTTTTCCAGATGTCRGAAGACCACCAGTCATGTTAAAACCTTGATGTAGCAGGATCTTGCAACAGCCTTGTTAAAGTAGTTGTACAGCCTGTAAGTTTTTACTAGTGATGTGGCTTGCTGAGTCACACAGCAGCAGAGATGCTTAGAAACATTTAGGAAAGAAGTGCAGGGACAAATTCCATCAGTTTAGTTAAACCAGTTCTCCAGATGTGACTGAGGGTAGGATTTGGCTCCAAGCTTACTGGTTACCAGTTCTCTGATTTGGTGTCTAGAAGAAATTGTTTGTTACTTGCATGGGTCAGCTAAGGAGAGGCATGATATTACTTTATACAGATACCCCATTGTGTACTTGTAAACATGTCATATATGTTTATATAAACATGCATTTGTACAGAAATACCATTTTATCTAAAGGAATGTGATAAACCCATATATTATTGTCTGTCTTTTTCTCCTTCCAGATCAATGCAATACGATCAATTGTTCCAAACAAAAGCAATAATGAGATAGTTTTGGTATTGCAGCAGTTTGATAACAATGTAGACAAAGCTGTTCAAGCTTTTATGGATGGTGAGTACAGTGTACCTTTTTCACTAAAACTTGAGATATTCCACTATGTACGAATGTATTCGTTGCCTTTAGTGTCTTGAAATGTATTCTCCTGTTCTGTTGAAATTCAGGTGATTGTGACACTTTGCCTGTTCATTTTTTATAACTAATCGTGCTGTCTGCATCTTTGCTTCTTCACAGTATAAGCTTGACCTGGCTGTTTATCTGCTCTCTGTGACTTAGCCATTTTTGTTGCCATTATTGACACGGAGAATACCTTCCTTAATCTATTCTGCATGAAAGCTAATACTCCAGATTTGTCAGAGTAAGATTCATTATTGAAGATATAGTAATTAATAAAATTTGGGGATCGTTCTGAAGCAGATAACCAGGCCACTAAACCCCTGAACTTGGTGTGTGCATTGACATTCAAACCTCCATCTGAATTTTGCAGATAGTCTTGACATTCATAATGGCAGAACCAAGACTCCATTGAAGTTTGAATCTTTCTAAATCTGTATCTGGCTTTGCATTTTGCATCACAAGACCATCTGTAAGAAAAGGTCACTTGTATTTAAACAACGCTTTTCTGATGAACGTATAATGACGACAGTTTTGAACTTTCACCAAAGTCTGTAGGAAACTCTTCACAGGAATAACAGCATACCAGGAGGAAATCCTATCAAAATCTTCATAGCTTGGAGCTGCTTAAAATGCACTAGATATTCATTGGTCTCAGAAGCCCTGGATATACTGAAAAGCAAATCATCACTTTCAGGCTGTCTGTACAGCCTGATGGTACTGAAACTTACAGAATCAATAACTGGCTTATTTCATATCTATTTTATTCCAAAATAATTTTGTTTTTGTTTTGGATTAACTCACTGAAATGTATCAGACAAGAAGCATCATCATGTACTATGAATTACACAGCAATATGCAAAAGCAGATGTAAGCAAACTGAACTATATTCACAAATGCATCAGAATTCTTCAGTCAAATCAATATGGTGCTTCTTTATTCAGACATCAGCGTATACAGGCAGATTCTGATAGATTTATTGAAATTAGAATTTATGTATGCCCATACAGCGAGGAGAACATGATGCATGGATTGCAACTAATTACAATAATTTTGTTTTCCTGTAATATATGTCCTAGAGAGCAGAGGGTTGCTGCATGGTTATTTGGTGTGTTCGTTTCATTCAATTTATTTTTGTCTTAAGTCACCCTCACTCATTTTGTGGACAATGAGTTGTTTCCAATGTGATGCCTCCCATAATTGTGTGAGAAGTCCCATTATTCCTGCTATTCTCCTGCCCTCCTCAAATGCCACAGGCACCTCCTGCATTGTTAAAGAGAAACCTTAAGGTGTTACAGAATCTCAGAGCTGCTCATGGTTCCACAAAACCCTTGTTCTAACGTTTCAGAGCACTTCCCAAGCTGCTTAAAGTTCCCACCAGAGGAAGACTGGCTGAGCAGGTGCCAGCAGTGAAGATAATAGGTTGAGGTGGAGCAGCCACTTCTTGTTTCCTATATCTCAGTTCTTCTCTAGCTTGGGGTAGTTGTCACTACCTTGTGTTTTATCCAAAGCATAAAGTCCAGAAGTGCCTGGGTTTCAGGTATTCTTCCAACCTAGGCTGGTATGTTGATGATATAGTGGTAGGCATAGCATTTCTCCTTTACCAAGTTGCATGGTCCATCTGATGCTGCTTAGTACAGTAGTGCTGTTGGTTGTGACGCTAGTCCTACCTGTTCCCTTCTCCTCAACCACTGTTCTTGTTCATCTTGCACTTGAGTGTGGATTTGTGATTGAAGACAATCACAAAATCGCATTGATGTCTCAGTCCAAACAAAATCACAAAGTGAAAAAATTTCTCCTGCATTCAGCAATGATGAATAACTCAGGACTGTTGGGGGTGTGGGGGAGAAGGGCTTTCATAGCCATGTGTCATCTCCAGCTATGAGGAAGAAACAAAGGTCCAAAGCAAGCCTTACAAGTGCATAACAAAGACTTGAAGAAAAGCAAGCTGGTGTAACCTGAGTTCAAATGGGCTTCGTTTGAACTGGGCCAGTTTATGATCATTGTGCCTTTTATTAAGTAGTCTTTAGAAGTGAGGATTTGAAACCAGCCATATTTGTCACCGTCTTGAAATAGAGTACCCTAATTTTAAAGACAAAAGCCAGAGTTATTCAAACACTACTTGAGTGAACTGACAACAGGAAAGAAGTGTGTCTATTCAGCTGCCATTGTGAATGGAGTGAATGTAGCACTTCAAGTATCTTTTCATGAGAGGCACGAAATTGCTAAGGTGGAAATATCACACAGTTGCAGAGAACCTGCTGCCTACAATGAAAAGCATGGGAATAGCCATGCTGTGTGAAAAGGGCAAGCACCTCGGTTTAATACCTCTCTCAGACAGAATTACAGCATGCTGAATTCAAGAAATGGCTGAGGATGTCCAAATTTAGTTTTCTGAGATCAGCTTCTATCTTGCTTTGCATCTAGAGTGGTCTTTAAGTGCTGTCTCTATTATGGATTTGCTGCTATATGTAAARTTTGAGTTAAAAATAGCTGTTAAAATGTGTTTAATTTGCTGTGTTAGCATTTACCTATTTGAACATATACAGAAGGTCTGTTCAGGCTGCTTTGTGGATGTGTTCAATAAAATATTCTGATGCGTTGGGTTATGGGCATTGGGACTTGCACAGATAGTTCACTTCCAACAGGAGGAAACTTTGAGTTGGATATGAGAATTCCTAAAATAACCCTCACTGTGCGTAGTACTCGCACAGAATTTGGGGAAAGCAAAGCTAAGACAACACCAGCCAATGCAAGAGTGTTGGATACTACTGTGAAAATGGTTAATAAAGCTGTCAAGTGAAATCACGTATTTTCAGAAGCATGGAGTGAAATGGGCAGCAAATGTGTAGATTTATTTCTGCATTCTGAAACATGGTGTCCATCAAAAGATAATGTATCCTTTGGGGGGGGGGGATGTTGTATACATACGTATGTATGTGTGTATCTAAATATAGCTATATAGATACACCTATACACATGACAAATTCTTTTAACCCTCCCTCTGAAATATCATGTTATCTGGGAAGTAACATATGGCTTTGCTGGTTTTCATACACACATTTTTTCACAGTTTAATAAACTAGTCTTAGCACTGTCAGGAAGGGACATAATCACTTTCCATGTGCATGGTAGACTCACCAAGTAACATCAGATCTGGGTTATTGGGATAGAAAAACAATTTTGGCACATTTGAAACCCGTACAGGTTTTTGGCTGAAAACCAGTTGACTGCTGATGGTGGTCTGAAAGCAGCAATGTTTCTTGGCACTAGTATCACCACGAGTTCCCTGAAATGAGGGAGGAGAAAGGTTGAATATGAAACCCATTTGCTGCAGAAGATAATCAATGAGCATTTACTAGAATTATGCAGTGATGGTGACCTGATTCTCAGATTCAAGCAGAAACCTTTAGCCTAGCTGTGGTTAAAAGGATTATTGTGGTGGATACAGCCATAATAGTTTGGATGCCAATTCTGACTGCATGCTTACAGTAAGATTTATTTTCAGCAGTAGGATCAAGGAAAACAAAGATGTTAACTGGATGTAGAAGAGTTTTTTTCTAAGATGGCAGCTGGCACTGATCTGACCAAGCCTCTGCTTGCTTTGTTCTGTAAATTTATCTAACCATCT
This sequence comes from Apteryx rowi, assembly GCF_003343035.1. NCBI lineage: Eukaryota > Metazoa > Chordata > Aves > Apterygiformes > Apterygidae > Apteryx > Apteryx rowi. The sequence continues at coordinate 833,351 of NW_020449886.1, forward strand.
CATTAGGGCTGGTAGACAAAACTTCAAGTATACAAAGTTGTCATCATTTTCAATATGACTTTTAGACTTACTTTTTTTTTTTTTTTTTTTTTTTTTT
>NW_020449886.1:833493-908885 GCF_003343035.1 Apteryx rowi
TTTTTACTATCATGCCTAAATTTGCTGTATGTTGACCTATGGATGCAGAATTTCTGCAGGGGTCCACAAAACTTTTTTTTATGCTACTATGATTTTCATATCATATTCTTATGCTTTCTGAATATGACAGATAACATACATAAAGTGCTTGAGCAAAACGCAGAAAGGTTTTAAAACTTTTGAAGAGAGGCAGGGTGGACTACCTAGTGTACTTAGTGTACTTAGACACATCCCTTTTCAAGCAAGAGACTTGAGCATTAATGTTTATGAAGCTTATGCTAGTGCTTAAAGTTAGGCAGCCACTTTACTTTGTAGAATGAAGGCCATAAAACGGATTAGTGACAAGTAGCCCATCCCATTTGATTGCTGTACTTACTGTAATCAGATAAATAAAAGTGAAAATTAAAAAGGAGACAGCCAGCAGTCATCATTTTGTTCTCCCAGTATGAGAGAACTCGCAACAACAAATGGAAAAGCTTCCCAGCCAGGAGACTGGAAATGGTTTCTGAATACATTTGTTCTTTTTCATAGCTGAACATTTGTTGAAATGTTTTATCTTTCCTTAGGTAGTGCAATTCAGGTTCTGAAAGAATGGAATATGTCAGGGAAAAAGAAGGTAAGCACTTGCTGTTGAGAATCAAAGCATTAAGACCATTTTTCAGCTGTCTCTGGGAGAGTCTAGTATTATTATTTTCCAGTACTTTTTCTGCCTTTGCTGCATAAGTAACTTGATCCACACCTGTATTCAGAAGACCCAAAAGCAAACGTGTGTGTTATTTTTAATCCTGTTCTTCTGTTGCTGTCTATCTAGCCCAGTGTATGAGAGAATTTCTAGGACAGAGTTGCGGGGGGGGGCTAGACTCTGGGCAAATATAGAATGAATCCCAAAACAGTGCATGCACACTGCAGAAACACTTGATATGCAATTGTATCCTGGCTAGTCCCAGCCACTTACAGTGGTAAGAGCTTTTGCTGCCAGGCATAGGACTAATCTATGCATAGGAATCATCTGTTAGGGGCACTGTCAAGTCAGGCACTTTCAGCAGATGTCTGGGATATGATCATTGTGCTGTTTATCTCCCAGCTGGAGCTGTATCAGGAGGCTGCCCTGTGGGTCATTGTCAAGGAGGCTCCTCCTAATAGTTGGCAGAGCTGGGGTAGCAGTGGTCAGCCTCGATCTGGGGTCTGTGGTTGCTTTCTACCTGTTAGAGGGATGCCTTAAAGGATTGTCCATGTTACTCTGTGGATGCCTCTTTCATGATTAGGAACTACTTGTCCAAGATGGTTGCAAATATTTTGAAGAGCATCTTAGCACAAGCTCTGTTACCATTCTGAAATGTAAATATTCTGTGTGGAAGGAAGGKAAAGACCAGTTTGGGCCTTCAGCTTTGATTTGAAACCATTTGGATATATTCAGCTGAACAGATACAACGTATTACATAGTATAGCATGGCCTGTAAATTGCATTATAAGGAATGTTGCTTGTATGGCATTTTTCAAAACTAAAGAGTATGGACAATTTACTGATTGTATTTTAAATTGATATGAACTGCACTGAGTAATATCTCTGTTCTTGTGATATATCTCTATTCAGAACAACAGGAGAAAAAGAAGCAAATCTAAACAGCACCAAGGCAATAAGGATCCTAAAGATAAGAATGATGGACCTGAGAAGGCATCTCAGGAGCCCCAGGGAATATATGACTGCTATCTGAATGGATGCTATAAGGACAACTCCTGCAGTGATTCTGCCAATGAGAAATTGGAAGCCACTTGTCTTGAGAATAAAGACTCAGGATTTGTAGAGTCAGCACCAGTCTGTCCGGAAATCACAGGTCAGTGTATCTGGTACAAGCGGCAGTTTTTCACTGGCAACAGGCAAGCTCACATACATAAAGATTGTGACAYTTTTATTACCATGAAGTAGAATTAAAAAAAAAAAGAGTAAGATGTTTGCGCAATGTACATAGCTATTTGAAAAAGCCATACAAGTAGATCTATGCCTGGGCCCAATTCTTCTTCCAAGATGAAGATGTAAATGTCATTATTTCTAGAGGGAAAAAAAGGATCAAACTATAACTAGAGAGGCCCAGATGATGTGGAATATTACAGATACAAATACAGAAGAGTGCAGAGGTAGAACATAGTTTGGGTGTAATACAGTCACAAAAGTGATAAAATCCCTCAACTGGGCAAAGTGATCTGAGCAGTATGGGCTTGTGGCATGTTACAGGATTTCTTTATTGCTTAGTCTTGACTTCTCCCATTTTTTTTGTCTTGTAATCCCTGAATAAGCTACTGGCAACAGCTCTCTGCTGGTTTCCCTAATAGGGAAGGAGAGGCCTTTATGTTGGGGGAGAGGCAGTCTGATAGCCTCTCGGTACACATGCGTTTCTGTTAGAGCCCAAGTACTGCTTCTGAAGCTCTGAGGGATAATAACAACTCTTCCTCATGGGGGTTCTAGTAGATGCAGAGCTATGATTATAGTAACATCAGGGAAAATAAACCTCCTCTGGGGGAGAAGCTCTGACAAAGCTTTTGCCTTCACGTATCCTTCCATGAAATTCATATTTATTTTTAATTGCTGTTGGTACTGGTAATGATTTTTCAGCTCTTCACATTTCAAGCTTCTGACAGGCCTAGATTATTGCTGGTATGTTTGTATTTTCTTTCTGTGTCTTAAGCAGTACATAAGACTGCGTTAAAAAAACTTTCCTTGCAATCCCCTCCTCTGTTGCTTCCAGAGGACTTTGATAGTAGTGCCAACCTCTGGCCAATTAAATACAAACTTTGCAAAACAGAGCAGCCAAATAGCAGAACGACTTATCAAGAAATTTTGTCCTAAGAATCAGGTGCCTGGCAGAGGAGCAGTGATGTTCTTCCCACCCTTGCACAGAGGGTACAAAGATTCCCAGTTATTATGTATAGAAATATGCCATAAGCCAAAAAAATCTGCATTTCCATAATGTTAAAAGCATTCTTATCACTTATTCTGCAAGWTTTAAATATTCATGTATTCTTTTCTTCCATTTTATGTAGTACATATATATGTCAAGCTGTTGTGTTAGATTTCTTAGAGGTGCCTTTTTTTGTTTCTCCAAACTGGATACATGCATGAATAAAGGCCAAATTTTTCATGCAAAGTGTTTTCTAAGGGGTAATAGAGTTGTATGCCAGACAGCTTTAAGCTTCAGGAAGAGTACCCATGCTGTTCTTGTGATCTTTTTCTGCGGCATTGGAATTGAGTCCTGTTTTCTCTCTTTGACATGATGCAGTCAAAAGTTGTTGTAAGTGATAAGGGCAAAAAGTATCTCAGAATATTTTTTTTTTTTGTTTTTGCAATAAGTGATTTTACAATTTTTATAAGGTATTAGACATATCCCAAAACTAGTAATTGCCTCTCTTAAAAGCAGGAAAAGATAAAAAGAAAGAAAGAAGGAAAGGAAGGGGAGGGCAGGGAACTGAAAAACTGAAATTTTTCATAGCAGGAAAAATGTTTCTTAACTTTACCCTGACATAGCAAAACAAGTTCCTGGTAATTTAAAACAGAGAAGGAAAGACTTTCTGCTTCACTTCAAGCTGAAGTACAAAGAACAGAATCAGAGTCTTGCAGCCAGATTAATAGCTACTTTTCTTAAGGTCGAAAGCCGTCTATAAAGGTATAGCTAATTGTGTGCTGAAGTGCACAGAACTATATAGAAGAGCAGGGTGAGCAGGATCCCTCAAATGCCAGCAGCTGAACCTCATGGTTTCTGGGCAAGTCAAATAGAATGTGCTAAAGCAGTTAGAAATGCTAAAATGAGTCCAAAGCATACCCGTTTCATGTGTTGTAATCACCTTTGTTTTGTCCTTGTCTGTCCTGTTTGTTTTGGTTCCTTCCCTATCAAATTAACGTTGCTGTGGTCAGTTAAGAATTCTCTTCTGAACAGCATATGTTGTTCACCCTCTTGGACAGTGATAGATTGGGGCCATTTTTCTGATGTGAGACATAATAAATGTGTTACAAGCTGTTAAGGGCCTGAAAGCATCTCTGAACAAATGAGCTTTTGCAGTTAGAGCTCTGTGGAGCATCCAGGAAAGCCACAGACTGTTACATCTTTATGCTTGTATCTGCAGTGGGAGTAGGAACCTGTTCCTGTTCAAGGTTTTCCTCTGAAGTACCCTGTTGGGACCTCGGCCAGGACTGGTGAGAGATAAGTCCTCTACCCCATCACCCTCAGGCAATTCACAGCGTAGAAAGTTCATCGTCAGGTGTCTACTCACAGCCTCGTATGCTTTGCTCCTTATGAGGAACACAAGGCTGAAGCCTTGCTATTCCATCTTGCAGTCTCTGAACATTAAGTGCTTCAGAGCCATAAAACGCTGGCTGCCTGGAGGGACCTCAGGATCCAGAAGGGAAGATGCAATGAAGCTGTGAGAGGTATCCTGTGCTAGAAAATGGTGGGGGAGAACATGTCAGTTGCTACTTTTAGCTTAGGTCTGCTTATCTCTTGCCATTATTCTGTCTTTCTGAGAAGCCTTTAGCTGTTGGTTTTTTTGTATGATGATTTTCCACAGGGAGTCATGGGATAACTGTGTTAAAGCCAAAAAAAAAAAAAAAAAAAAAAAAAAGTTTAGAATGAAGTCTGTGTTTACCATACTGGGAATGCTGTAGTCTGTGTGAATCTGGCTGTGAATACACAACTGCATAATTAATGAATGTTCTTACACAGAGCCCAAATGCCATAACTTATTGCAGCTTAGCAGTATTGTTAGCAGTATTGATTGGTGAATAGATGTTGTCATCTGCTAGAGAAAATGAAGCGCAGAATGCAAGACCCTGGAAAGCCAAATCACCTTATCATGGAGGACCGTAAAGAGTGTTTTCATTTAACTGTGACCCAGTTAAGGGCTCTACCTCTGAATATCTTGAAGGRGAAAAGGCCCACAAGAAACCAGGGTTGTTCAAGTTGGTGACCATTACGGACCCTCTACCTCTCTTAGGGCTCTCAGCAATACAGGATCTTAATTGTGAAGGACCTACAACTACCCTTTCTGCACATGCCCTTGTAAAGAAGGGGCATAAACACATTGAAAAGATATTTAACACTACTGTGCCGCACTATTGCAATTGCAGGGACTCAGGTAAAACCAGATACAAACCAGATACTGTTTTTCTTCCTACTTTTTCTAAATGTTTTTCATGTAGGATGATTTTAGCAGATCCCTCAAACTTCCTGTTTATATCTCAAGACAGTTTTTCCTTTTTCAGCAAAAGAATCCATTGAGGTTCACTTTATTTAAAAGGTTTTGAATGTCAAGGTGTTCTAAAAAGATAAAACACGCATTTCATAGTTATTAGCTCAGCTGGAGAGTCAAAGCAAGTTTCTCTGGGCTGTTTCCGTTCCTGGCAGGTCTGATAAACACTTAACCATTAATACAGGGGAGATCAAACCTTGGTCTAAAGTGCTGAAGTTCCACCAAGTACCAAAACCTGCTAGATTACTCTTAGCTACTATTACCCTAACTATTGATTTTTTTTTTTTTTTTCATTGAAGTATTTGTGAGAGACTGTCCCCCTAGACTTTGTTACACATGTTTCTTGGCTGGCCCAGGTCTTCAGAGATTTGATACAGGCTTTCCCAATCTATTTTTAATTGTGTTGATTGTTCTAAATCACACTTGAAAGTTCAGTTGCAACATATTAAGAGATCATTTGCTAGGCTGTGTTGATTGTCTTGCTGCTGGGCTTCAGAGTAGCTTGTGTAAGATTTAGAAAAAACAATGTCAAAGTATATTGCAGACAAAAGATGATAAAAGAACTTTTAGGAGTATCACTGTTGTTCCAGATGGTTTTCTTTAAGCAAAAAGATGCTCGGTTTATCATTTGTCTTGACAGGTATCCCAAAGCAGCTAATTAAATGCAGTAAATAACAATTTTGCACTTTAACAAAATGTGTCGAAGGATTTGATCTGGGGGACAGAACCTAGGTGTCCTGGCCTCTCTCTATAGCTTAGTAGCTAGACTGTGTGTTTCTAACTATCTGTGAAGAATGAGTCAGTGAGGCCAGCCTGAAGTGACAGCCGAAAGAAGATTCTTTGCAAGTCAAAGCTATGTCACACAGGAGTTGGTGAGACACAGAGAGGGTAAGTGGCTAGCACAAGGTGAACTGCAGTTCTGTCAGGAGGGAGTTCCTGGCTACATCCGTGTGCGACTTGTATCTGAACCGAACCTTTGATGTGCTCAGAGTGCTGCGTACCTAGTACTTCTTGTTTTCACAGATATGCAGGTTTCTTTAACTTGGTAGTGTTTGGTGTAAGATACTTTTTCTATCTGCAGACACACCTTTTAACTCCCCATGAACAAACAAAATGTTTGCAGCATTCTGCATACTGCATATTCCTATTTGTCCTTTATGTGCTGCTGCTCTAGAAATGTGGGCGCTAATGTTCCTCTTTGTTCCTCTGGCCTTATGCAGTTGCCATGGAAACAGCAAAATATACTTTACACCTGTCCTAGAGCCCAGCCAGGGCACTCGCAAGTCACTACTTGATTTCCTGGAACAGTCCAGGCAGAATCCCTTGGTCCCAGCAGTGTTAATCCCAATCTGTGAGTTACTATCCAGTTGTTAATCTGACAGGCCCCTTTCCTCCAGGCACCATGTAACATCAGTGATGCACAAACAGCATCTTCAGAACAACTTATCATTCATTTGCCAAAGGGAATACAAGGATTAGGAAAACATAAACACAACAAAGCCTTTTCCAAGCATGCTTCCTTACCAATAGCTGTTTCCTTACCAATAGCTGGCCTTACAGATCAGCTTTTGTAGCCATTCTTTGGCTATTTGTGTCTGGTGATGCTGGCAGCTCCTTGAATCCCTTTGGAGTCTTGGAAAGTGTAAACCAGGTCATCTTGTGGCAATCAAACAGGGTCAATGATGATTATCTCAACCCCGTTGAAGTTGTTGAACCCCGGAGCTTAATTTTTTTACATCATTTTATTACCTGTTGTTTCCAGCTTCTTTTGATTTAATTCTATGTAGTCAAACAGGATAAATTTTTTCTGGTAGGAATGTTTAATAAACATTTTTTAATATTGATTAAATGTTCAATGTTTTTTGTGTATGTCTTATTTTTTTAACAAACATTAAAGTCTCTTGCTTTCCATAGAGGTCTTCCTCCCTAGTTCTGTCCTCTGATATATGAGCAAAGATTTTGAATGATGGGTATGTTGTCTGTGCAATGAGATATTTTTACCATACCAGCATGGAAGAGTCTATTTTCTTTTCAGTTTTCTTTTTAGACTGTTGAAATATAGATGTGTTCAAATTGGTGTTTAATCACCAAAGTATTTTATTTCTGTTCTATCACTGCTTTCAAAGTTTCTGCAGAATGTGTGCCAGCAAGAGAAAAACTATTATTCCCATGTACAAACATAAAGTCATTCAGATTCAACAACAAGGCATCAAATCTTTTTTAAGCTTGTAACTCCCTGTTCTCCACCTTGATGTTTTCTTGCAGACAAAGAACAAGAATATCGGAGAATATCGATGGAATTAAGCCCAAAGTCTATAAATGGAGTAGAACAGTATGAGTCTCCTCAGTCATCAGTTCAACTTCAGTGTAACCCAGGCAGGCCAAAGTCAAAATCTTCCTCAGTTAAATCATCCAACTCTACAACCCACCTTGAAACAAAGCCAGATGATTCACTGAAAAAAAGAGGTAAAGTGGATCTCTTCATTCAATCTCTGTGTAGAGAGGCGATCAGACAGCTGATGCCTCTAGAAAAGTACATACATAAGGAGGAAGAGATGTGTTGGAAAGTGAGAGTAGAAYCATGTTCAGCATAACGAAAATGAGCAGGGTAATCTATGGTCAGTTTAAAATGATTTAAAATRAATCATGTGAATTCTTAGGGCTTTTACCAGTTTTTTGATTTGGGGAATGAATTTGAACATGCATGTTTAGGAAATGAACAGCACCACAGAAAAACTATGAAAAATTCAGTCTTGTGGGTTTTGAGAAGATAGCCACTTCAGCCTATCTGGGCAAGTAGCATGTTTTAAATATTCCACCTCCCTCATTCAGAATAGCCAAAATCAGCTTTCTGGCTTTTGTGCTATTTTTGTTTTCCATTTTAGGGCCAAACATTGAAAAATCATTGAAAGATTTGCAGCGCTGCACTGTTTCTCTAACTAGATACCGCATGATGATCAAAGAGGAAGCAGATAATTCAGTGAAGAAGATCAAAGCTGCATTTGCAGAATTGCACAGCTGGTAGGTAAATCAGCTTGAGAGATTCAGCAACACAGCCTGAGAAATGAGGGGTGAATGCAGGCCACTGGCAGCAGGAGGGAAAGTTCATTTACACCCTGTTTGTTTGCAGCATTTGTTTTCATCAAAAAAGATGTGGTGCCAGTAAGTAACTCCTTACCAGCTAGAAGGTAATAAATATGTATCTGTATGGATGCATACATACATAACTACAATGCTGCAGTTTTTAGGAAGAAAATAAAATAGAATGGGGTTTTCCCAAAGTGATCCATCTTGATCTAATTCTATTGTATTAAGTTCAGTGGCAGAATAGCTGGGCTAATGAAAGCTTTTCCAAAATCCTGCCTCTGGGGTTTTCTGAAGTTTCTCTTCTCTTCCTTCAGTCTCTTCCTTCTCTACACCTTCTTCCATCATTCTTTCTTTGGTAGCCATTTCTGTACTGTCTCTTGAGGTTTTTTTTTTCTTTTTTCCCCCTCCCCCATCATCTTCTCTTCCTATTCCACCATTCTTTTCTCTTTTCCTCATATCTTCTTCTAACTTCCTCCTCTCTCACTTCACTTCCAATTCTCATCTCTTAATTCACTCTTTTTCCTCATCCTTTCATCTCTTCCTTTTTCTAAATTTTTTTTTCAGTTATAATTTCGGTCATTTCTGATCTTCAGTGTATATATCTAGGCTGTAGCAACTGCTGTAGTAGCAAATTCTATGTTTTATATATATGTGGCATGGAAAAATATTTTCTGTTTTGAATTTTATGACATTAGCCTTTGTTAAGCAGCAATGCCATATAAAATCTGATTAATCAGTCCAATGTTGCAGTAAACAGGAAAAGCTATTAAAATGCATAAAATTCAGTTACAAATCACAGAAGAGCACAAAACCTTTCACCCTTAATTCATCCACAATATTTATCAGTATTTTTATGAGCATCTCTTAGAAAAATGCTATAGTATTGGCAAAAGATTATTAATTCCGGTTTTTAGTAGTGTGTTTGTCTTCAGTGATGTGTCTAAAGTGACTCTGGTGCCGCTGGGGCCTCATTTCTGTATAGCCAGAAAGTCCAAACACTGCTGAGCTGATTCTGTGGAAGATGCTGTCTCACCTGAGCTGCTGGTGTATCTTACGGGCTAACAAAAAGAACTTACATTGTGTCTGTCTCTGAACTCCACTGAGCATGGACTGCAGTTGACAGTTGTACTAAACTGTTTACTGTTGTGAAGAGTGCTCTGGAGCCAATGTAATAATGTTTGCTTATGGTCTAAAATGCCATAATTGTATTCTTAGTATATAAAATTAAGTAAATTTCATTAACCCCTTGCACCTCTTTTGGTAGCTCTCAGAGGTGTTTTCATGAGATTTTAGAAATCTTATAAAATGTGTTTACAGTTTCTTCTAAGAAGGTTCTGATGTCCCTTTGTCTGAGTAAACTGATAGCTGAGTCTCATTTGCTGCTTAGCTTCCACTTGCCCTCACGTTTTTTTCTAACAGTGTTAAAAATACATTAATGTCATTTATATGTCTAACCTTGTTTGTAGACAGTAATAGTCAATTAGATCTTTAAATGATAGTCACTCTGGTTGCGAGTTAAGCTTAGAACTCTGTCCTGATATAAGAATGCCTATGGAACATTATTAACAGACTGACAACTGAAATTCTTTGTTTTTCTGTATATTCATGTTTTAGCTTGAGAAACGCTAAAACACGTTACTTAATGCTAAAATGTGTTAATAGGTGAGCTCAATAGGAAAGCAACAGGACGACTCAAAAAGAATGTGTAAATCTAAGTAGACTTAAAATGATGAAAAATCAGCTGAAAGAAACTTTTGAATAGGCTCCATTTAATTCCACCTCCTACCAGCTTTGGTGCCTAAATTGTTGGAGGCTGCCAAAAGCTCTAGAGTATATCAGATCTGTGCTCTGAATATTCAAACCTCAGAAAGCCATTGCATGCACATAGCACAGCATTGCCACAAGGACAATATAATGTCAGGACATGTTTGTGGAAACATGTGGGCTGCATAGCTCTTGGCAGCTCATAAGCCTAATATTTGGGGTTTTCTTTAAATTAATGGAGGTAAAATTTGATTTAAACAGCAAAATGTGTTATTTGACGCCTTCTCTGCTAAGATTAAAAACAGTTTAGGATATTTCGTGTGCCCTTGTGACGTAATTTGTGGATGAGATGGGAAAGCTGTCCCGAGAGCCTAATTTACAAAAACTTGCAGTCAACTGCTATAAATTCATTGGATTTGAGTAGATGTCACCAGAGCCAGTGATACTTGTAGCCTCAGACCTCATATAGTCAACATGTTGTATTCCTAGGCTGAAGGGTTTTGTTTGTTACTCGCATGGCAGTTTCCTTACTTTAAAGTCTAACAAAGCATCAGCAGTGGTAGCGGGAGGATAAGGTAATTGAGTGAACACTCAGTCTCTTGCATGTTTATCTTCCTCCTGGGCATGGCAATTTCACTATGGCACAGTCAACTTGTCTGTCAAAGAAAAATGAAGCAATTCACCTAAGGTTTTGCTCCCAATGTGCTATAGGGTAACCGAGAGCAGGTAAACAAGGGCATCCGGAGACAGGGAGGAACGCTAGCACGATGATATCTGGTCCCTTTCATGATAGTAATTCCAAAGCTCCTTGCCAGTTACTGGGGAGTCACTGCAATTCCCAGCCGCTGCTCAAGTGAGACTAGTTCAGATGTGCAACAGATCAACATACAACAGTAACAGACTGCTGCCCCTGCTCAAAACTGGGAGGAAGTACTTAGGTGGGCTTAATGCCATAACTTAGATGGGAATTTAAGTAGTGCCTGTTACATGCTGCTATCACCGCCTAAGGAGCTTTAGTGAAGCTGTGCAGTCGGAAGGTTTATTCTTATGTTGCAGCTGAAAGATGAAACACATTGCAGTTTCTTTTGTCTCTCTTGGGTTTTTCTTTTTCCTCTTCCTTTAGAAATAGGCTAAAAGCCCCTTTTTGTGCCCTCTTTTTTTGCATTTACTGATTTATGAAGGTCAGGATCAAAACTTAATTTCAGGAGTCAGAAATCGTTTGGACAAAATCTTCTTTTTAACCTTCTCATGGTTTTACCGATCACAGCAAGGTTGAAGAAGTGCAAAGATGACATCATATGTCTTCCTCCTACCTCCAGATAGCACGATACCATTATTACAGAGGGAAATGAATAGTACATATGCCTAAGATGCCTTGAAAATTTCATCAGAAAGACTCTAAGAAACTTTTCCTCTTCTTAGCAGCAGAAACTGTTGTGCCAGAGGTGATGGTTGTCAGTAGAAGTCCATGTCTCTGCCTAGCTCTGTAATTCACAGCTTGGCCTGACTGATGGAAGGAAGTTACTCCTGAGCACAGTTAGTACTGTGCTGCTTTAAAAAGTCCCCTACCTGGCAAAACAGTGCATACCGCCCTCCCCCAATCTTAAAAAGGAGCAATATGGAGCAGATGGACTGTGAACCCCTGTAACTAACTGAAGAAATGTAGTGCTTACTTCATGATTTAACTTTTTAATGAAATGGGTCCAAAAAACAATCCCAGAAAGATGTATGTTTAAAAGTACTGCAGTAGGCTCATTTTCTTTTTCTTAACGAGCCGTACAAGAGTTTCTGCCAGCTGGAATGATTCTTTGCATGCCCAGAACAAGTGATAATGACTTGCTTTTATACAGTACTTTTCATGCCAGAAGACACCAGAGCATGTTACAGGCTATGGGCTGGACCAGGCAGAGCTCTTTGCCCCACTGTGCAAGAAGTTGCCCCTTGCCCTCTCCTGTGGATTGTGCCTGGCTGCTCTACCCCAGCACTCTTCTCACCCCTGCACTTGCAGGGCTTACCCTGCCACTGCTTTCCTCAAGGCTACCAGAGAGCTGGGCAGAGCAAGCTCAAGGGCACTGTTTTGTGGACTCATATGTGCACCTGAAAGTAATGAGGAGGCTCCTTCCAACAGTGTTCCTCAAGCCAGTATTCCTCCTCATTGCAACCAGCTTTGGTGCGCGCCTGTCAGGCRTATATCTGTGTGAGTGCCAGTGTAAGCTGCTTCAGTTGTTATGTGGATACAAAATGTATCAGAGTATAGCCATGTCACACAGTAGCATAAGGCAGGAAAAGAAGAATACCAAATGCTGTTTAAGCTGCAGGGGAAGGTCACTAGACTAAGGTGAAGCCCTGTCTCACTAGAGTGTGTTTGAGACATTTGTTGCCAAGATTGAAACCCGTACACTCTAACAGAGTGTTCTCACTTTTCTGCAAAGGACTGAATACCGATCTTGTGGATGAAGAGAGAGCCCCAAGAAATCTGACGGAAATGCATAAAGCACAAAAGGAACCACAGTTCCTTATAACACCTCTTGCCAGAAAATCATTTTCACATATTGGGCATCCATACAGTCATATGGAGGACTAAAAGGAAACATCTGCTACTTGCCCATATGGTCTGCTTCCTACCACAAATGGAAAACAGTCTGTATAAAATAGTAAGGGCCAGGTTTAATTACACTGCATGCAGAACTGACCAAAGACAAGCCTCGTCCTTTTTTTGCATCTCAAACATATTGATACATCCAATGCCTTATAGAGAGCATGAAAACCAGCACAGTCAAGATTTTTTTAAGGTGAACAAATAACACTTGAAAGCTTCACCATGTGCTGCATAAAAAAATGACTCTGAGGTAATGCTGGAAAAATGGAGTTGGGCACAACTACCAATTTAAACATATATTCAAATATATTCAGGGAACAAATAGGAAGCATGTACTATATGTTTGGGGAAGAGAAAGCAGCTTTTCTACTGTTTTCTAATTTAAAATCAAAGCAGAGTAGGGGTTGAATGAAGAAGGAGTCATTTAAAAGAACGTAGTTTTGTCTGTGCTCACTCAGTGCTGGGTAATGAGCAATACTGCGGGTGCTCGCAGTTTCAGAGCAGTGAGTTAACGTCATCATACCCTTGCTAGGCCCCTCACTTGGTGGACTGTAAAGATGATGGTTTTCTGTTGCCAGAACCCAGAATCAATGGCACCAGATGAAGAGCTGCCTGTCTGTTTTAGCGATGTGGTACCTGAGAGTGAGGGCAGACACCTGGAAAGACCAGCTGCGCTATTGCTTTAGAGCGAGCYAAGTTCCTGTGCTGCTCTTTCTGCATTTCCAGGCAGTCTTCGTTAGCTTTCTGTCCAGGTTCTCTCTGCCAGCTGACCTTTTGTAGTCCTTATGCCTCTAAAGAACAGATTTTCAAATCCTCTCACGACTTGTTCTGATGCTTGTTTGCCCACCAGTCATATGGTGCAGCCTGTAACCTTTGTACTGTGGAGAGAAAAATGGCCTCCCAAACATTTAGGGCCCACCTGGGTTTTCAGGTACCTTCGAAGACTAGTGCTTTTACCTGGGCCCCCAGGCCATGCCCATACTGCTGTGGGGGGCTGGGAGGAGCTGATACAACAGCTTTATCATCAGGCTGACTACTTGCCTGCAGAGCTGCAGCGTCTGGAGAGGAATGTGTTTGTTCTTYGCCTCCAGGAGAGGGGCTTGTGCTTGCTCTCTTCTGGCTACTTCCAGGAGTTTGGGTTTCCCCTTGCTGTGTATTAATGTAGCGAACAAATGGATCTCACAAAATTGTTTTTATTAGCTTTCAGTGAGATATAGAGTCCCTGTTCTGGCCTCCCTCTAGTTGATACTCTGAGACAACCAACATCCCAAATAGGTGCTGGACATATTTCTGTTTATTTTTTTCATGCCTGATGAGAGCTTGAAGTCTGTAATTTCTGCAGCATTTTCTCAGCTTTTTCTGTTGCAGATGGTTGCGTCATGCTTATATTTTCAGTGAGCTGGCAAAGCTTTTCAAAGGTGAATTCCACTGTCTCATAGCCTACGTTGTTCATACATTGTGGCCTTGTATCTTCCCTCTTSCTCCCAGTCATTTACAGGTGTGTTTGCCACACAGTAAAACACACACACATGTTTGGGGCTCTACAGGCAGATTGTTGCTTTCATGCATGTCAGAGTGGAAGAAAAGTGAATATACCCTACTGGTCACAGTGTTGTCAGACTGAGGAGGAGTCTGTTTTATTCAACATGTAGAGAGAGAAATTATCTCAAAAAATACAAGCGTCAAGAGCAAAGAGCCAGACTCTTCTCCCTTCTTTGTGGCCACTTTCCCGGGTGCTTTGGGGGAAATTACCTCTCCTTTGTGTCAGGAGCGTAATGACAGGAACCACAGTTTTCTGCCTCACCAAAGTGCATTTAGGCTAAATATATTAAAAAAAAACAGGAAAATGCTCAGTAATGGGATCAGAAGTGAGACTCAGATAGGAAGTCTTTACAAGTGAATGAAAGAAACTTTAGGAAAATGCTAACGAGCCATGGTACAACTCGCACTCACAAAGTTGTTAAAACTTGGGTTAATCCTGAGGTGATGCCTTAATTTGTAAATAAATACAATTTGGAAGTGTTCTTTCAGGARAAGGCTTTCAAAGTTAACTTTCAGCCTAAACAACTTTTTATAATTAGACAATAAATACTTAATTGTTTGTAAAGTGATCTGCAAATAAAATTGCAAGCAAACCTTTAATTATAATGGCTTTACCAAGCCCTCTGTAATAGCTGGCTGCTCAAGAGAACAATATTAGTAAAGATAGGTATAGAGTGACACAAAATAAACTTGAATAATGAAAAGCCTTTGGGCATTTTTACTATTACCAGATGGAGCACTGTGGAGGGGATGGATTTCAGTGAAATTGATTTATTCTGTCTCATGTTTATCTGCTTGCCATCAGACTGTATTTGTGGTCAGAATGAAAATTAATGTAATCTGGTTTGCTGTGTAAATATTGTGCATATGCTAATATAGTGATCAAATAAGAAACTTCAAGCACCATGAACATTTAAGTACTTTTGAGTTAATAATGGAAGAATATTGTTTACTGAGACATTGCAAACTATTTAATGTAACAGCTTTTCTTACAGGATCATTAATGCAAAGAAAACTTAYAGAAGTATCATTTCACCAGTCATGAAACATGGCTATTCAGTAATCCTATGAAGCTTCTAATCACCTCTTACAGGTCCTGATTGTGCTTATATTTGCATTTCACATCACATCATTTTAGTTTCTTGTGCTGAAATTCAGTTTGACTTGTGCAGTTTTGGTTTCTGGATTGAGGTGGGGGATTCTTTTGTAAAATATGCAGTTAAGTTTGAGCCTTCTCTCTTGCAGTTGTCTTTCAGTTCCGCCTGTGGACCAAATATGTTGATGCTATAAAGGAAATACATATATGAAATGGGAAATAATGCTTAAAGATGAATCACAACCTAATCAGGACTCCTGGGCAGAGCTGAACATCCCATGAATCTGCATGTAACTTGAGCTCAGGTGTAGAGGAGACAGTTACAGTAACTTCTCCCATTCTCTTCTACAACTGGCTTGACGTTGCCAGCAGATTGTTAACCAGCTCAACTTTGAGGGGCTCCTGGGGCCTGTTCCAAAGCCCACTGACAGAGCAAAGTCACAGGAGAACTCTGCTGGACTTCTTTGAAACCTAAGTGGTCAAATCCAGTGTCCCACAACTAACTGCCTATCTGCTGCTCCAGGCCACATTCCCTTTCTTGTGAAGAAAAGACCCTAATTTTAACTCAGTTTTCCAGCTTCTTGCCTGCTGAACCAGACACCAGAGTGTCCCCATGGAAAAATAGCTCTTTTACCACTTCCAAATGAAAAGCCCTTCTGCAGTCGAGCAGAATGCCACCACCTCTTATTCTTACAATATTAATTCTCAGTCTGTGCGTGAAACTAGGCAAGCACTGGATTCCTTGAAGCAAGTCATCATCGTTGCAGTGAATCCTTTAAGGCCCATTTCACCAGAGTGGAGTTTGGCAACTGGGCATCAGTACATGGGCTGGCAGGAAGAAGCAAAGAAAAATGGCTTTGTGCTTCCTTGCAGCTTCTCATCTGTAGATGTTAAACTGTCCCTCAGCACAACTTAAATAGTTCCTGTGGTGTGAGTTTACATTCATTCTAATGTATCTTAGAGTTAACTTTGCAGACAAGGGTATTTTGGCCTCACAAACCAGAAGGGAATCTGGCCTGGAGTATTAGTTCCTGTCACACTGTCACCTGTTTTCCACAGAACTTTTCCATTCAAAATAGCTGCCCCATATGGGAAGATTTTCATACTCCTGCCTCTGTGTAGATATTGCATCTCCCTGCTATCTTCAGAGCTGTAATAAGAAATTAATGAACTAGTTATTTTGACTAGCAAACACTTAATTGACAGGAATTGACCTAATTGGAGAGAATTGATGATTTTGGGGGGGATTAGCAGGGGTCTGGAAAAAATCATTTGAATTGCACCTTTTACAGTAGCCTTTGTGCCATGCATTTCTGGCTTACCTTTGTGAGTTATGTCAGTGTATGTTCACCTCTGTCAGCTTTTGTCTTTTTATTTTCCATTCTCTTCAGGAGTAATAGGTTTATCATGATGACTAGATGATCTGTAGAGGTCCCTTCCAGCCTCAACCATTCTGTGATTCTGTGGCTAGAGGAGGCAACAGGAGAAAGAAGATTCTGGTYGTCTTGAACCCTTCTGAATCTCAGCAGTAAAACAGCTATAAATCAGCCAGCCTGGCAATCTGGGGTGGCTTTCCTGAAGAGGCACTAATAACTTCCATCATTTTAGTGGCATTTGAGGGCATTGCAGCCAACTATGAAAACTCATAGGGAAATATGTTTTCACTGTACGAGCACTGCATTTTGTGCTGTAAACTAGAGAAAGATTCATTTGTTTCTACTAATATCAGAACAAATTCAGAATTTGTTCTGAGTATGAAACTGTGAAATGAGGCAGCTGTCACTGTAATTTATCCCTATCGTTGCTATGCTGGCAGCTCATTACAGTTTGGCAGTTGCAGCTGTTTTGCTGTGATACACTAGTGTGACTTCTGACAGCCTGTATGAGCCCAAGGTACAATCACAGTCCATTTGACCAAGCATAGGACATGTATGCTCTTGCCTTTAGAATCTCTCAGGCAAAATGAACCTAAGAGAACTGCCATCTCTCCAGCAGCATCATATATCTCTTTAGCACAAGCACAGCTCTTCCTCCCTCTCTGTCCCAGCCCCATTTGCATATCCTCTAAATTAAGTCTCTACCCTGCTCTGCTCCTTCAGCAAAGCCATCCCCACCTCAAAATTTCATCTCGGTATTAAAATCAAACAGTACTGAATCTAGTGCTTCAAACTGCAGATATTCACTTGTGATAAAAAATGCCAAGATGTTGACAACTTGCGTTTGGTACCCAGGTCCTGATCCCAAAAAAGTGAGGGGTAAGAGAAGAACAGAATCAGTGCTTTCAGAAGGGAGGTGTAGCAAAGGGAAGCAATAAAGAGGTAGTTGTGATACTCCATTTTGGCTCCAGTATTGAGTAGACTATCAGTCATGTGGCATGTGAGACCTACTAGGTTCAGATCTTTCCTTGAGCCTGGTCAGGGTAGAGGGAAGGGGATGTGAGTCCCAGTATTTGCTCCAGTGAATATGATAAATATATCAGACAAAACTGAATGCCTACAGCAGAACTGACAGAAAGAATCCTACAGCAGGGGATCATATGGACTGCTGATTAGGGCATGGATTCAGGTACCCTCAGAGAAGAAACTGGTGGTGCCAAGTTATGTTTGTCATGGCAGTCTCAAGTAGTATATGGGATGAATAACTCAAGTGTTGATGTTACAGGGAAGGAGAAGGGTTGACTGAGGCCTGCTAGGACGTTAGCACTGAGAGCAGTCAGAAAAATTTGACAAGGATATGACCTCTCCAGAATCACAGCTAAAGAATTATGCTTATTATTTTGACATGAATTCCTCTTACAGAAGACCAAAATGAAGGAGCATAACTGGAGAGGAAGGCAGGGTATTTTCCTGGAGGTGTCTTTGGATCTGAAATGCATTCTGCTCCTTGCTCTGCTAGAGCCCAGATCTAGTGATGTGCAAATGTGCRTAAAGCTGGTATAGCACCCAGCATCCAGTTCTCCACAGCACTATCAGCTGTACACTGTGCAGTGGAGTGTACCGGCTTAGTATACCATTTTGATAGGAGGTGGAGACAAAGAAATGTTGACAGAAAATGCATTCCCAGGAGGCACTGATGCGCCACACTTTGAGCAGTTCCCATTAATGATAGCACTTTGAGCTGATCCTGATCATCCTGCTCACGCTGAGTAGGGCCTTATGCAGAAGATGCATTAAAACCAGTGAAACTTCCATCAAGTGAGAAACTGTTCAGCTTAAGTGAAGTTAGTCAACTGTGGTTCTCTGAGATCCATGTAAAACATTGTGGGGTCTAAACAGGAACAAGAGACAAGGTTTGTTTCATTGGTTTTCCCACRGAGTTCTTGTCCTTTCTCCCTTTAAATCTGTTCATTTTCTTTCTGTATTCATTTGCCATTCATCGGTTTTTACAGTTCAGTTTTCCAGCTCTCTCTCTGTCATTTTCATTTTTTCTTTGCCAAGTCCTCTTGATGGAGGAGAAGGTTGTGGGTTTTGCAGTGAAGTGCTCCCACGCTGCTAGAAGAGGAATCAAATTGATTTCTACTGTTTCCTTAATAATTGACCTTTATGCAAACTAGGAAGAAATGCACCATTTCCTAGTGCTGGTTGGCCTAAGACATTCCCAAAGAAAGATTAGTTTCCTCCATTATTCCATGACATATGGTAGTTCATGATTTCCAGACTGAGAACACTGGCTTTATACTCTCCAGATGAGAATTAGTATGTTCTCTTTCTTTTGTAGAGAGACAGAGTGCATATCGTCAGCTGGTACAGGTTAGTACGGCTTCATTGCCTTCAGGGAAGGGCAGCCCAATGAAGATCTGTCCATTACAGTAACTTAGTTTATCACATTAATGATTCTGATATTGATTGTTCTGATATAAAGGCATCAAACACTTTTTCTTTTTTTCTTCAAATTTTCAATAACAATTTATAGCTACAACAAAATATTGAGACTGTTGCTGTCCATGAAAGTCATCACAGTTCTGACCTCTACTACTGCTGCATCCAGACACTTTTCTGAAATGTTCATTARAGCCCACACAAACACATTAGGAGTGGAAAACTTGTCTAGTAACAGATGAGGTCTGACTATAAAATGTGAGAAATATAGGACAGCTATGACCTCATTCTGGTAATAAAAGTGTTTTTATTTGGCATCAAAATAAAATGCAGGTGGCCAAGCAGTTTAGTGAGGATCTGTTCTTGGAGTGGGGAGAGGACAGTCATGAAATAAACTGGGCCAAAATGCAGTTCTGATGAGCTCTGCTGTTGTGAGCTTGTTGCTTGAATGTTTTTTCCAATCAAAAGTTTATGTTTATGTAACCTGTGAAATACACTGGGGATGCACTTTTGTAACAGAGATAGCAAAAGCAAAAATATGCAGACTTTTGAAAGTTAGGGAAAGCACCAAAGACCATAAAAATCCCTTTTGGGGAGGGTAGAAACAGATGAGAACTTGTAAAAGTCACTTTTGTCACCTGGAGCATTCAGCCAAGGGAGTTTAGTATGCCATGTAGTTACAGATGATTAATTGAAAATAGATGGAATCTGAAAAGCTGTTGCTATTCAGATTAGCAAGCTGAAATCATCAACTGCCTCTTTGGAGTCCAAGGTTAATGCTTATGCCTGGAGAATAGTGAGGGCCAACTGGAACAAGCGTGTCCTTTCGTTATAAAAGTATGCCTCTTAACTGATTTGCTGCACTGTGAAAGTCCCTGCTGTTTTATTTCCCCTCATCTGTTGGTTATACCAAGTTGATCTGGCAGGTCAAAAAGGTATTTTTATTCTTGTTTACATGTGTGAAATAGAAAAATGTGTTATGCTGCAGTTTTTGTCATCTTGCTGCATCCTTTGCCACAAGCCAACCTGCTTCTGTCCCACCRCTGGCATTCAGGAGCCAGTGTGAAGCTAACAGCCTCTCCTCCTCTAAAGGTGGCAGGACTGATCAGTAAAAACTGAGGGTAGAACTCTGCAGGACTTCTGTTGCAAACATCCTGTATGAGCTGGCTTAGTTAATGGGAAGAGTTGGGGAAGGCTGCGTGGCACTTGAACACATTCCTTCTGGTAACTTTCTGGCCAAKTTGGCTGTATAACTGCTTAGCACCCCCTGCCCTGCCTGCTGCCTAACCTTGCCCTGCCACACTTAACAACCCTTCAGTCCTAAGTCTTCTGTCTTTGACTAGTTCCTACTGAACCCACAGGGATCTTTCCTTTCTTGCAAAGGGTATTCTAGAAAAATGTTTTGTTCTTAAGTTTGCTGTAATGCGTCTTCCTTCTGATGGAAGCTATTTCACATAAAAAGAAAAAAAAAAGAGGCAATTCTGCTTAGGAATTATTGATCTGAGCAGCTTCTGTTGTGGACCTTACTGTGCCAAATTGGAATGGCGTGCACAGGGGATGCTGAGAGCAGTTCATTGCTATTTTACTGTTAACATTCCAGCCCTGAAAAGACAACAAGGATCAGAGCCTTCTTGTAGTCATGTACAAGTATGTAAGGCCTGAGGAGATGCCAGTGGCTGTTCCAGCCTAAGCAGTTGCCACACGCCTTTTGTTTGCACATTCCTGTTCCCTTTCTGCTGCTGAGAAGGGGTGAGGAAGGGATGAAGTGTGCCAGGCAGTGRCTCCAGGGGAGGTGATTTTGGGGCAGCACCATGAGAAGAACGACCCCTTCCTGGCCCATCTCTTCCCTGTTCCCTTCTCTACTCTAGTTGGAAGCCTTGACACCTGCCTACCTCGGAAAATACAGGAAGGCAACTAGAGGCTGTCATCTCAAAGTTGAGATTTGCTGCTGAAAGGATCTGTGGAATAGCAAAATTGAATGTGACCTAAGCTGCTGAGAAATCTTGAGCTTGGCTCTGCTTGCCTCGCTCATGACAGATTTCAGTACAGTGTATTCTGGACCTACCAAGCAGATTTGTCTCAGAAGGCAAGCTAGGTTTCATGCAGCCATTTTTAGGCCTTGAAGTCACACTGTATCACTGGGTACAAAAGCTTACATTTAAGAATGATTTTACTGAAAGAGCTGAGCCCTCCACTCTTTGCTTGAAGGCATGCCTGAATTTACTTCTGGTGTTTGACTTACTTTTCTCAATTTCCCCTACTGCTTAAGTTTGCTCACTTCTACAAGCTGCAATACTAACATTGATAGTGTTTATTAAACATGAACATGACTAATCCAGTGAGGGGAAACTGGAGTGGCATACCAGAGCACTGTCCATTGGAGAGCATGCTGCAGTGTTCTTTCACAGAACAATGTTGCTGTGTTGAGGATGTGAATGATTTACCAGACCCACTGTATGCTCTCAGTAGACCCACCTGATCAGTTTGCACTTTGACAGCTTAAAAGGTCTGGCAGAGATTGCACAACAGAGATTTGTATAGGGAGGGGTGCACAAGAAATCTTCAGGAAGGCCAGGTAAAAGGGGAACCACACCTTCCCATGCCTTGAGAGAATGGTGGGTAAGGAAGCTGACCTCCCTTGTAGAGATATATTAACGGTTATTCATATCACAAACCAGTTTATTGATTACTCTAACATATTCTGCAAGAGCATCTCTCTCTTTTAAATAAAGATGAGAAGGAGCTCCTTCCACACAGCTTTTATTCTGTTCTGTAGCATGCTGCACTGAGAGGTAAGCCATATTGACCTGGGTAGCAGAAGCGGTGTATCTGGCTTAATTAGAAAAGAGACTGTTTAGTCATTTGAGGACTGCTGTGCCTACGCAGTGCTGAAGAGGTGAATCAGAGCAACCTCCACATCTGTGTGGATGGGTGGGCAGACTAATGAGATGTTTGTTTACATTACCATACACTGATTAGCACTTATTTTTGTAGTCAGTTTGCCTCTCAATTACTTCATCTTCTTCCTTTTTTTTTTATCTTAATTCCAAAACTGTCCATAAGTAAGCTCTGAAGTCTTTGTGTAATTATAACTTTTGATTTTGATGGGCATTTCAGTGCTGGCATGAATTAAATTGTGTTTTCTTTTTTTTTTTCCTTTTTTAGCATCATAGACAGAGAAGTGTCATTAATGGCAGAACTTGATAAAGTTAAAGAAGAAGCCAGTAAGTAAAAAAACATGCCAGGGAGCTTTTGGAGAAGTTGGGGGAACATTTGTTTTGTTTGGCAGAAAAATTACATGGTACATCAATTCAGTTAGTAGCATTCTAGCATCTTTCATTGTATACATAGACTTTGATGTTCTGGGATAGTTTCTGAATAGTTTCTAGCTTTAAGGAATGTGCATCATGTGGTATTCATGGCCCAGTAGTCAAGGGAATGTGTTTCAGCAGAGAGAGCTAAGCAAGAAACTGAAGAATTATCCAAGTATTGTTAGAACTATATTTTGCCTGGCAGATCAAAATATCACTGCCATGTCTGTATATAATCCTTTCTTTGATTTGTGAATTTAAGGTCCTTCCAAGAAGGGTCACAAATATACGTGACATTCCTGAGTGCTTCATTTGTATTTCAAACTATCACTTAGTTCCAGTTAAATTTAACAAAATTAAAATCCTCTGTTGCCAGCTAGGTCACTTGCAGTTGTGTACATGTGGAGACTAAAAAGTCTGAGTTTTTCCAGCAAAGATTGGCATTAGCTTATGTTTGGAATTCCGTAAGGTAACTTTTCTAATAATGACATGAAATACTTGTGAATTTGGAGTTCTGGGTTGTTCTGGGAAGGAGTTGTGGACAGAAATATGTCAGCAGCTTTTTGGTTACCTGCAGAGACTCCTATGATCAGCTACAGGGCATACACTCACTCCCAGGGAAAACGGTGGTAAAATTCCCATTGATGTCAGCACACCTGGATCCTGCTATATTCACAGATGGTGTGTTCTTGTACCCTGCTTTAATGCTGACTGCACATGTGACATTAGATGGTGTTTGTACCTGTTTTTACAGTGTAGTTTCTACTGTCTCTCAGGGCTGTTGTAAGCCTGTAAAGTGCCTTTAGAAATTTAGGCAGAAAGTTTTTATAGGACTATAATATGCTAACCAAGATTTACATTATTATTTATTTTCACATCTTTTTGCTGCACTGGAGGACTATTTTACAGTGGGTAATCTTACTCTTACTGTCAATACTGGGACAATTTCCAAATATGATCACTTTAGTTTGTTGTACAAATTAGTATTTGGCTGGCATCTCATGCTGAGATAAATGCCAGTATGAAATGAGATCATATGGTTTGGGTAGTCACTTCAGAAAAGGTGGTGCTGGCCTTGGAGAGAAAATATTAGCATCACCTAGAATACACAGTAAAGCAGAACTACTGAACAAAGGAAAAATAGCTAGTGAATTGTTAATTTAATCTGATGAAGTTCCACAGACTTGCAAACAATATTCCTCAAAGATGACATGAGAAGATCGGCTGGAGAGCTAGATGAAAGCCTGTTCTGTGGCATAAATAACACGGCAGGTGCAGATTTAAGAACAGGGCTAAAGAAACTTGCCTTTCTCTGCCTCGTCCCTGTTAACCCTGCCCTGTGCAACACACACTCCTATATTGCGTGATGTGTTTGCTCCCAAAAAGCAGTACAGCTGCAGCTCTGTCTGCCATGTGCCTGCTGGATTATGCTGTGCTTCCAAAAGGACCAAAAAACTTTCTGTGAAATACCATTAATCTTCACCTAAAAAAAATGGCATGACAAAGTATGAACTGGTTAAGTGACTTGACAGGACTACTCGGGAAATTTGTGGCAAAAGAAGGCAAAGAAGCCAGAGTCTCAACTGCTGTAAAGGAATCTGTGGCCCTGTGATGGTTTACAACAACTGCCACCCACTTACCCTGACTGTAGGCCTGAACTCTAGAAAAAGGACTATGGTTGCTATTATTTTACATTTAGATATTATTTTTCCTCTCTGCCTTAAGTGGTGATCCCACCAGCCAACAAATCAGTTGTTGTCTTTGCATGGAGACATCGTGTAGGTAACAGCATGTGCATATATTTAATATTTGTAATGTCACATTATCCTGAGTATGAGTAGACTGTTGCTTTGTGGTTTACGGTTAATCTTTTCCTGTAAGCAGAATATAAATGTTCGCCATCTCCTTATACTAAATATATGAGATGTACAGTAGTGCGTAATTAATATTTATTTCAAAAAGACTGTTGGCCTTTGTAAGACTACTTTGCCCTAGAAATGGTAAACGTGTATGTTCTGTATTTGAAAGCAAAATCGTAATGCTGAGAATTTAAACATAAACTATATATGAACAGATTTTTTTCAGAGGAAGTAAAATATTCCTGTGTAAATAAAATACAGCCTGTCTTCAAAAACAGGGCTGCTGGCTTGAAGTACTGCTTCTTTCCATGTCTCAGTGGAAGGCTCCCTGATTTTGTGCTTAAAAATAAAGCACTGGAAAACTCAAAACAACATCCTCTGCCCCAGTTGTCTAAATGTTGAAGGATTGGTTCCAATCCTTCCAAAATGGGATTTGGCATCCCATTTCCAGATCTTTTTCAACACTAGGCAGTTCAGTTAAATTCACTGATTGACTTAGTCTGTGCAAGCAGCATCGTGTTCCATTCAGCTGAAGTGGGAGTGTGGGGTGTGTGTTTGCCTCACGTGTGATGTACAGTGTTAATGCCCAGAGAGTCATGAATTACAGAGCATTTACCTTCCTAGTATTAATTACTGACTATTGGTATTTGACAGTGGAAATCCTGACTGCTCGGCAGAAGAAAGCCGAGGAGCTGAAGAGACTGACGGACCTAGCGAGTCAGATGACTGAGGCACAACTGTCTGAACTCAGGGCCGAAATTAAGGTCAGACATTTGTTTCTGCTTGGCTATGTTAGCTGTTTGCACAGATGCTGAGAAAGGGCTGYCCCATTTACATGCCCCAGGCTGTTTGTTCCTACCATAGGCCAGAGTGCAACTAGCTTTCTGTGGAGAAGGTATACTTTCTTAAACCGTTATAGCACCTCTGAGCAGTGTACAGACACTATCGTAGATGAGTGTAAGCCCCCTCATAAGTGGAGCAAAGAAGAGTTCTGCTGTTTGTGTATCATTCATCAGGCCCAGCTACCAAGTAAACCTGCTGGCTTCAGGTTCAGTGGTCAAACACATGCATGCCAATGGAATGACGCTCTTCCTGAGTGTGGGCTTGATTGGGCTGTGAGACATGTCATTTGGTAAAGATGGGAAAATACTTGGTTCTTCACAGAGGTCCTGCATACAGGGCATTGTTGCAGATTGCTGAGCCTTAAAGTGAACTTAATATACGTATTAATAGGTTGGTTTCTACACGATCCATATAATCTTTCGGGATAGCTCAGAATGCAAATCATTAATAATTTGTCTGTATTTTTGCAGCACTTTGTAAGTGAACGGAAATATGATGAAGAGCTGGGCAGGTCTGCCCGATTTTCCTGTGATACAGAGCAGCTGAAGACCCAGATTCAGCTGTGTGGAGAGAGTAAGTGCTGGTGATTTCTCACCCTGAAGTTATAKGAACATAGTGTTCCCACATACCTGTACAGGAAATCCCAAGCAAAAGTAAGGATGTGTATTGCCTGTGTATGTATGCACCAAGTCTGATGTGAATGATATGTCTGGATGCAACTGACTTGCTGCACATGAACAAGTTAACGTTACTGTATACAAAATATTAGACTCACTGCACACGTGCTGCACAGTCCATCTGCATGTGCACAGTGCCCCCTTTGTCTGCAATTTCAAGATATTACTCAGGTCAGTTGGAGTTTTCCATCTAGACAGGATTTCCAAGTGGAAAAAAGTCACCCCTGGGGAACTCTTCAATTTGGTAGTTATTTATGAGTAACTAGTAAATTGAAAGTTCTCTGTGTGAGCATGATGTCATGAGACCAATTCAGACCTCTCCTGCTAGGAAGCAAGTCCCTAGCTTTACAGCAATGTTCACTGGGTTTTGAAGGAGCTAACAGTAGTCCTAAATGTTCCTGTTTCCAAGCTGTCCGCCCTTCTGCCTGGAAATTCATGTTCTTTTTCTGCTCCAAGTATCATGTTCCTGATGCAAAATGTGAGCTCGCCTATTTCTCATCTCTGTCATGCTTCCTCCTGCCCCAAAAGTAAATGCTTTAATGTTTTGCCCTGAATGTTCCCCCTCCCCGCGATATCCCATCAACACCACCACTCAAGAGAAAAACCGTTAACACAGTAGTGAACTAGTGTGTCTTGGTGGAAAGAAAACAATTTCAGGAGGAAAAAAAAAAAAACGTTTCCAAGGAGTTGTTATAAATAGCAAGAAAAAATATCACACAGTCTGCCAAAAACAATCTTGTGATTACATGGCTGAAGAACTGGCTCCTTTGAGGCATAACCGGTTTAATTCATTAAAACATAAGAATTGCTATTGGAGAATACTTTGAAGATCCATCTAATCTGGTATCCTGTCTGTCATTGCAGTCAACCCAGGATGTTTCAAAGGAAGGCATAAACTTCCCAGTAATGCATCCGATAATTCACAGTGACTTCATAGTCCCTGTCTGATACCCTGAAGCTTAAGAGATTGAAAATTCTGTTAAGGTTATCCTGAATAATATAACCACAGCTGCTATTGATACAAACATAGACTATTTTTTTTAACTTACTGAACTACTTTCCTAAATAACTTCCAGCTGCAGTGAATTCTTTAGGTTAATTATTTATACCTATTTTCAGCAAAGCATTTAGGCATGTATGTAAGTGTAGACCTGTTGAAATCAGGTCAGTGAAGTCAAAAGAACAAGCTGGAAAGCAAAGCCATCTTCCAATTGCCTGGTGGTGCACTAGGAGTCCAGAGAACTTAGTTCTAATCTGAGCTCAGTGACCTTAGATGAGCAATTCATGCACAGCTGACATGTCTTTTGTGGGAGCTCTTCATGGCAAAAGGTGTTTTTGTTTGGAGCATCTCACAATGAGGCTTATACCCTGCTAGGAGTTCCAGTTGCCCCTCAGACGGAGAATATTATACCAGATCTGTAGCTAAGCACAGCCATTGCTGAGAGCTTTAACGAAAGCAATAACCAAAACCACAAAGCTTCTGCAAAGGAAGACATGGTCTAGCATGAGAGGATGGTAGGCAGCGTAGACTCTCAATGGAAGAGAGGGAGAAACAAAAGTAATTGGGCTGATATATATCCAGAATGCCYGATGATAGGTTGTATCTTATACATCTTTCCTGTCAAGAATATGTTTTTATGAGAAGCAGCTGGATGTTTTTATGGGCTTCCATGTGAGGTGGCCTGGTTTAGGGAAAAGAGAGCAATAGAATATAGTGACAGCCAAACTCACGTCATCCTCTCCACCTTAGAACAGAAAACTCAGTCCATTGTGCAGCTCTGTGCAATTCAGCATTAGGGATGGTTGCATTATTTTTGTTAAGAGGACACCTAGTGGGAGAAGTATCTGATGTTAGCGTAAGTGATTAAAAACCTCAGAAAAAAACAACAGATGATGCTCAGTTCCTATAATCTACATCTTTTTCTATCCTAAAAGTGGAAAAATGGAAGTTCCTCCTTGGGGAATATGTAATATTAGATAAAACAACAGGTGTCTCACTGAGAATGTTCTTCTTCTCGCTGAAGTAAGGTTCTGGTTTGTGTCATCTGTGCAAGAGGGGAACAGGGTAATTCCATGATCAGAAGAATCAAAACAGCAAATTAAGATCAAGAACTTTACTTCAACAGCCTCAGAGTCCACCATAGCTCAGGGGCCACCATAGAGAATCAGACAGCTTGAAGAGCTTGTGGAAATGCAGTGAGATAGGAATCAAGGATTTGTTTGGTGTACTTCACATCCAGACATGGAAGTGGTTAAGAAATCAGCTGGTCTAGAAATATTAAGAGGTAGGGAGCAGGACTAAGACTAAGACACTAAAATGAGCAGTCATGATTCATGATGGTGCTGGCTGTGCCATGGCCTATGTGAGGTGGACTGGCACATTGCAGTTAGTTCCAGTTTGATAGATATCCATGCTACAGAAGAACCTTTATTAGCCATCTCCTTGGAGAAGGATGAGCAACAGATACTATGCTTTTTTTTTCTTTTTTAAAAAATGTTTAGACATACTAAGGAAGCTTTTGTGGCTATTACCTCTGTTGTAGTCAGTGCGTATGTAGACTGCAAACTGCAGCCTCCTCAGTTTTCCATGATCAAAGAATGATTTGGGGTCGAATTCAGTCCATGCAGGCAAGTGCATGCACAACTTCCTTTGACCTCCAGCAGCAGAGGGAGTTACTGGGCATCCCACTCATCTTCCTTCCTGGGTTTCTTCCTTTGTTGCCTGGAGACTCCCATCCAAAGCATTATGACAGGACAGCAGTATGAGGGGCAGTCCTGACAGAACTTTGTTCAGCCCAACTGGTTAAAAGTCCACAGGCAAAAGCAATAGGTGCCGGGAATAAAAGGTCAGTATTTGAAAAGTTTTTTTGGATGACCAAAGACTTGGGCTGGCCGTCAGTGACGCTTTCATACTCTCCACTGACAACAAAGCTCTCTGAAGAGTACTGCTGCAAATCATACTTGAGCTGAAAATGCCCAGTGAGACAGGCACAGGTCCATTTTAACTGTTGACATCACAGGCTTTGAAATAATGCTGACCTTTGCACAACAGTGTATTTATTCTTAAACAGTACTAAAGTAACTTGCAGACTGTCTCCTAAGCCTTCATTGTCACAACCTGGACTACCTTCCAGCAAGATGCCTCCCTAAGCTGTTTTTCTACTTCTGGTCAACCTTCGGGCAGCTGCATTGAAGAAGACAGCTCTTCACATTTACAGGACAAATGGACAAAGCAGTGCACCATTTTACAAGCACGGGTCTACACAAACTAGGGGTGTGCTAGCCTTCTGCAAGACCCATTCCAGTTTTAGTGCAGTTCCACCACATTGGTTCTTTAATCTCCAGAAATGCTTCATCATGAGCAGTTTCACAAAAGTAAAACACTATGGCCTAATTCTGACTAGTTATCTAGTTTACTTCATTATCTAAAGTAAGGCTAGAGTAGTGCTACCCAAACTCACTGTAAACAGGATAAGAATAAGGCCTTATGTTTGGATACTGATCATTTAACCAATAATACCAAACACTTTTTTTTGCAGTTTCTCGCCCAAAGAACAATTATTCCTCAAGAACACCATGTAGTTCAGTGCTGTCTTCAATGWCTTCACAAGCAACAACTGGCAAGCAAAATACACACACCCGAAAATCTTCTAGTAATGCCAAGAACTCTGATAATAAAACAGCTAGCAGCACTAAAGTACAAAGTCATCTTTCTTCCAATCCTACAGAATCTTCTCAAGGAATCCCAACAAATAAGCAGGTAAGAAACCAATTACCAACTAAACTAAAAGATTTCAAAATTTTCAGAAAGTATGCAGTATTRAAAGTGATTAATACCAAATCAAATATTGGTTTGCAGTTCATATATTTAATTCATAATTTCCTAAATATGGAAAAATATTCAAATATATATTTTCTGTCTTAATTTTCATGATAGTGTGAACATATGAGATAGGAATATCAGAAATGCCGTATCAGGAAAGAGCACTGTCTGATCTCCAAAAGTGACCAGCATCAGTTAATAGATTGACAAAAAAAGCCTTCCATAATAATACCCAATTGTCCTACGTGCTGTGATGGAGAAACATTTATTCCTGATCCTTGACAAGTGATCAGCTGATGTTCTGAAGCATGATTATTAGATAGCCTTTGAAAGGGGAATCCTGCCAGGTTTAAAAATATATTCTTTCAGAAATTGTGTAATACAGCTTATAGTATTGTGCCATATTATCAGCTATTTCATTTGAAGAGTACCTTAGAATGTCCTTGTGCTGTAGTGCTTACTCAGGCAAAGCTGCCGCTGAAGGTGGTCTGAATTTTGTCCCAGTAGAGATTTTGGGCTCAAATAGGTTCCTAAAGGGACACATAGAAGTGTTACACAATGGCAATGTGTGTATGGAATCAGCTGTCATGGCAAGTCATGCAAATAAAGTAATACAGTCATTTCCCACTACTGATCAAAGCTTTCTCTAAGCAAGATAGCACAATGTACATCTCTCCCTCCATATGGACTCTTAACTTGACTCTAATTTCCATGTGAATTTCTGTCCTACCCTCTTCCTACAATCTTACTCTAGTTTTTATATACTACTTTAACAGACAAAGTATTTTCTTAATTTTGGGGAAAAGTCAGTCTGGATCAAGTTCTTCTCTGCATCTTAACTGCTGCTGTTGAGATGTCTGCTATTTCATCCCTTTTCCTCTTTTTTCTTGTACCATGGCAGATTTTAATTTGGCATCAGTGATGAACGTGCACATATATTTCTAAGCTACTCAGATGCAACAGTGTACTGATAGTTCAGTTATTCTAAGTGTTTTAAATAGAGAACTCCAGCACCAGTCAGAACTGTGTAGTCTGTTCCCTCTCTAGCTACACTGAGAATTTTATTCTGCGATTTTTATTAATTCTGATTTGCTATATTTCTTATTCTGTTGGAAGGATTCAGATAGCCTAACAGTTATCCGATTTCTTTCTGGGTAGAATGGGCCTTCTAGCCAGAGACGAAGATTCAACCCGCAGCATCAAAACACCCGGCTCAATGGATCTTTTAAGTCACAAGGTGCCAGTAATGAGGCAGATCAAAGTAATATAAAGAGTGGTTCCAGGTCTGAACACAGAAGACAACAGCATAACAGCTTCAGACCTAAAAACAAAGGAGCTATGAAAAATCAAGAGCAGTCCACAACTACAAGGACCACAGAGAATCTGACACATTCAGAAAAAAACCGACGGAAGCATCATACACCAGACACTACAGATCACAGGCCCTTCCGAGGCAGTGTCGACAGGGTGTCGCAATGCAATTTATGCCCTGCAAGGATGGAGGTCTCTGCTGATGCCACTGTTCTTTCAGTGCCAGCTGTGACTTTGGTGGCTTAAAATGTGACAGTGAAGGCAGGCAGAAAAATTTAATCTCTTCATTTTAGTTTACTGCTCAAGATGCTTGTTGAAACAGTGAAGAAAATAAGTCAGAACACACAATCATTTTAAATCTGTTGCTGCTTAAAACTTGTTGGTATCTTTATTACTTACTAATTATCAGCATTAATTCATACTTTCAAGGCTTTGCCCAGTATGCTTACAGTTATTTTGTCATGACAGTACAGAATCTTACCAAAGCAGCATTTACTTCTTAGAAGAATGAAATCTAGATTGAAAAAATAAATTGAAGATTAAATTCACAATAGCAAAAGACCTATTGTAGATACGTGGTTATACCAGTCAACATTATTGCTTTTTAGAGCAGCCAGTGTTAGGAAAGATCCCAAGAAGTTTGTATGCTCTGATCTGCAATGAAATTGAATAATCTTGTAGAATTTTTCTGAAGAAATCTATACACCTTTCTTTCTGTGTTTGTATATGTGTGTGTATATATACACATGCATACATACACGTACATGCACGCACACTGTATACACACAGAGTATTGTTATATACAAGAAAACTTGAAAAAGTAGTACATTTGATTTTTTGCTTATTATTCCATAATCTGAGATCTTTAAATTCAAGTATAAATTCTATTAAATATACTACATATTGGTATTTTTCATTGACAAACTATTTTTATGAGGCTGAGAAAAATGCTCATTTCTTAAGTTTGGAATGTATATAGTCATGGCTATTCAGATGCACAGCCCTATTCTCCATCCTTATCAGTCACTTTTCTATGACTGGTTGGATGATTTTTTTTTTTCCGCATATGAGAAGTTGCAAGTGTTCTAGACTTGAATCCAAATTATTTTTCTATATTTTTGCTGTAGGAACCATCTGTCCTATACAAGAGCTATGACTCTAATATAATTTGTTACAGCAACATTCAGCAGAACATGGAGGTACATACTTGAGCAGATACCACATCCTTCTGAGTTTTCTATTAAAATAAAAAACTTAGTTAGTGTTAATGTCTGATTCTGTATTTCAGAAAACTTGTTTCTTCCAAAAAATTAAAATCTCCTTTCTAAAATATTATGGTGTTTGCTGCTTTGCAGTACCTAACCACTTGTGATCTTATTCAGTCTGTATTCACTTAATTCAGCGTGTATCAGTGGGTGGCTTTCAGCTGAGTTTGGACTGGACCAGGCTTTTGCTTTTAGCTAAATTCTACTACCACAAGTGCACAGAACAGCACCTTCCTACATGAAAGCCCCACTGACCCTGGACATACTTGTAATATAATTTATTACTTAGTATAGTAAGATGTCAGAATCCAGACCTGGCATCATGTGAACTAGAGGCCTGAGGGTTAGAATCCAATGGTCTTTAAGCATCTGTTTCCCACTGAGGTCAGTAAGAGCAGAACACTAGAAGTTTGTTCCTAGGTATTTGTTTGCTATTGCTCTTTGCCATTTTCCTCTGCCTGATTTCTATTAGCTGACTGCACACTTCCTTGGTACTGACTGTTCTACTTTTCCTGTGTGGCACTCAAAAAATCAACTCGAAGTGTAAAGTGAGGCCCATTCCTTATGGACAGTTTTGCTTACTTTTTATTTGTCTCTTGATATCTATAAAGTTTTTCACATGTGGATATTGGTAACACATGGTTCTAGAAGGCAAATAGGTCATCTTCATCTGGAACTCTGGTGGAAGAAAAACAAAAGTGCATAGGTAAATACTGGGTTTCTTAGTATTACAGGCATTGCTTCTATACAGGCTAATTATCAAGCTTTTAGGCTGAATGTTTGAGTATATGGAACAGGAAATTCTGGAATCTGGGAGCTGAAGTGTGTTGTATGCACCCACCAGCTTTTTCAAAATTTGTCCAATGCCTCTCTGTTAGGGATGCAATTATAAATTCTATGCAGATATTACACAGGAAGCTTGTTATATTGTGCTTAAATAATTGTGAAGCTGCTTTTATCTCTTCTCACAAAGAGATTTTTTCTTCCCCAGCAAAAAAAATCTAAATTATCTACAGTGACTTTTACTCCTTCCTTGTAGTTCTTCCACATAACAGGATTACTGGAAGTTATTTTATTCCATAAGTCTACTTYCTCACAAACAGGCTTTTGCAAAATAAATAAAATCTGTAACATAAAACATAACTCAGCGCAACAGGACTACCGCTCCTAAGTACCAGCTATCCTTTGATGTGCTGCAGGCTCAGTATCTGACAGATGCAGGACTAACAGGTGAGAAGCAACATTTCTCTTCCAGGTGTGCTGCAAACACATTTTCTGTGTGAGTTTGGTCTGGCTGGACAGTGGGCTAGTTCTTGGAACACATCACTCTTAGCACTCCAGATGTGCTTTAGCAGTGGAATACACATTTTAACTACATTACGTGGCTGGGCTCTGAAACCTAGTTTTGTCTGAACAGTATCCTGTCATCTTTCTGTTCTTGTGTCTCTTTACCCTTGGAATTGTGTCTGCCAATTTCTAGGAGCTTTTTACTGCTCACAATACTTTAATTAATTGGATGCTCTTGTGTTTATCTTCAACAGAACTGGTTTTTATCTTCTAATAACAGAGCCAGCTACATGTGGTACTCCTCTTCGTAGGAGGGATTTGCACAGGAGTCACCGAGGGAATTCTTATGGGCAGGACAGAGCTTGACTTTGAGCTTTTCAGGCCAGCAAGTATAAAAAGACCCCAATTTGTAAAGTAAACACAGCTGTTTGGAATTGCTCAGACACAAACATGGAACCACCCACTGCCTTTTGTACACTCTTTTGAAAGGGGAAATACACCTTAAAGAGCAGTATTTTAAAGCAGTTTGGATTCATTTATCTTTTGTGTAAAATTAAATTGAGGCTAAGGGCAGAACTCAGCAAAATAAAGGACCAGATAGGCAGTTAGAAAACTAAAAAGAGAAAGTAACTGTTAACATAGCCAAACTATTTGGAAACCTTAAATGATTTAGGCATATCTGAAAAAAAAAAAGGTTTAAAAAATCACTTATGTGTGTTTGAAAACATCACCCTAAAATTGTACCTAAGAATTGTGAAAGGAAAACATTGCTCCTCTAGCTCATAGCACTTCTCTGCACCCTGCTGTTGTAGGGGAACACCTGGTCTGAGTTTGTATGGCAGTTCCTGTTGGGAGTCTTTCCCCATGCAGTGACTGGGCTGCATTAAAAGTTTTTAAATCATCTATAGCCTTTAAGTTCATGGACTTGTGACTATAGCAGAGACAGCGTGGGCTCCAGAGGTCCCATGTTCCAGGAGCACTGCTAATTACTCACTTGAGGATATAATATTGCCAGAAATTTTAGGTAATACAGTATTGCATCAGCTGCAAGTTAGAACACTCTGGAAACTCCAGAGAACACTAATAGTGACAGCTATTTATTATGGCAATCAGCTAAAACTGTAGGAAGATGTTCATTGATGTTGTACCAGAAACTAGAATGGATTAAAAGACACAAATATGAAAGGGGCAAATCTGAAAATGGCCAAATCCTTGATGCAAACTACAGGCACACTATGCAGCTGATCAGGTGGCCTGGTGAATTTGAAAAGTAACTTTCAGCCAAGAGCAGTAAGTTGTGGTATAAACAGCCAGACTTTTTGGCAAGAAGAAAAATTTGTAAGGAGGAATACCCAAAAAGCTCAGAAAGCAAGGTCTGTAACATCAACCTTACCTGTTTTACTACTTACTCCTTTAAGATGTTGCCTCGAATCAATCTAGATTTTTGTGGAGCTTTGCCACCACAGAGTATTTACAGTGTTTTACTTCTTACCACGCTTTGGCTCTAACTGCATCTAAGCAACAGGCAGCTTCATTCTCAAGTTTTTGATGATGCAGGTGGCCTCCTGTTTTTTTCGGGTGAAAATTTGTCCTTCATAAATTGAGAACTAACAGATGAAACTTTCTTTCTAATGGGAAATGTTAGTATTTCTTCCTAGCCATAATAAAATTTGAACCACATTGTATTTATTGGCTAGGTAGTTTAACATAAATGGGTTTAAAAGAATACTTTTCTGCTGTGGAGAAGAGCTGATTGGGTAAATGACTGGAACAGTTTGAAAGAAAAAAAAAGAGCTTGATTTGGAACAAGACATAAACAGTCGGTGCTATTCTGAGAGAATCATGAGTAGTTTTACTTAGTAGTATTAAAGAATATGTATTTGAGCTGTATTTTGTAGAGAAATACCCCTGAGTTAACACAGAGTTCACAGAAGTTCATTTATTTGCATTGTATTCTATAGCTCTTCAGCTAAAAACAAGCCCAATGAAAAATCTCCCTGAGAATCAATATGAACATGTGCCTATCAATCACATGAAATAATGTCTGTTTGCTTATATCAGCTACAAAGTTTTCCATACGCTGAATCACACAGAGAGAATTACATGTATTTGAATCATATCTTGATGATAATATGCCTGCTGCATCCCAGGCCCCTCCTCAGTCACATGGGAGTTGTTTTTTTAGAAATTAACTTGGAATGGTATTTCTCCTGTCTCCTTAACCCAAATGAACCCATATYATTGTTTGTTTGGAAAGAACAATAGTGTGAAAGTGAGGACTAAATGACTGGAAAATTTACAGTGTTTATGAGAAAAAAACTAATGCATCCAAGTAAACTGGTGATACATATTTCATCCCTTAGAATGCAGCTATTAGATAATAGTAATCATTAGATTACTAGATTGAAGTAATTTTCTGAACATAGTTTCTTCTATAATGAATGATAATTTTATGAAGATAAAAAGCAAGCCACTGTCAAGCACCATTTGACAATGTGTATAATGCTAAATACAGAACTGTAGCTCACATTCAGTAGCTTCCCCAGTCAAACCGGTATGTACAGTGTATCACAGTTTATCAGCACAGATGCATTACCAGATGGTACATCTTCAGTTGAGTTAGACAAGTGTAACATTAGGAAAACTGCAAACTTTCAAGAAACATGGGAACATGCAGTTTTGAGGAAGTTTCAACCTGCAGGAAACTCTCAGACTTGCAGAATTTCTGCTCCTTTTTCCAGCCTCTGAAAAAACACAGTCTTTTAGCCACAATAAGGGATAACTAGTCCTTGGACTGGCAAGCTTCACTTTTCATTTGTTTTCAGTTATCAGCCTCACAGAAAGAACATGAAGTGCAATTTTACTTCTACATTTTAAAAGGTTTTGGATGGATACAGTTGAAGCTATTTTTATAGACAAAATCACCTTGAAGGTTAATTCTATTCAACTATCATGAAAGTGTTCAACATCAGTCCATCAGTTATGAGAAACTATTAGCCAGCTTCATGGGCATAAAAATATGACAAAAGTGCCTACTCATAGATTTAAAAGGCCATGTTTGTACTTCATTTAGTTCAAGGAAAAAAAAGAATCAAGTCTAAAAAATAATAGTAATCTTGCTCTGCCTTTCCACCACAGCCAATCTCCTGTTTCACCCTACTTACTGAGTCAAAATTATAGGGACTGTGCTTTCTGTTTTTTGGTTTTTGTGTTTTTTTTTTTAAACGACAAGCCTATGTGTCTAGCACAATGAAAAAAAATTCATTAAAGCCACTGAAAACTGTGTGGGCCACTGTAATGCAAATGACATGAAAGTTGCTTGAAAAATACTGTACTACCAAGAAGATTAAATAAACACTGAGCTAGTGCCAACTCAGAGAGTCCTATAGGATTATTCTCAAAACTTTTTTCTTGTACACATGCAAAATAAGTCCATACTTTTTGAGAGTTTTAGTGTGGTATTTATAGAAGTCTTTTTAATTCATCACATGTTGAAGAGGAAGGAAATCAGCTTTAGGAAACATTGTAGAAAGATTTAAACGTATACGGTAAACTCTTCAGCTATTCAGTAAGTATTGAAGTAAAAGTCACCCAGAAAACAGATTATTAAAAGACTGGTTTTCAGTAAGACTMTTCTGAAAAAACAAATTTCACATACTTACTGCCAGTCATGAATTGCATGCATAAAGAATAGCAGATTGCATTATGCTAGTATCTTTCCATAATCTTTGCCTTTTTCTTATTTCAGTGATTTTTTTTTTCCTGAGGGGATATGAAGCACTTTGGGGTTGTTGTTTTTTAGAGTTATAAAAAAAATAAATCACAGTTTAAAAATTCAAAGGGTAAGCTGGCCTTCAGTATACAAACGAATAACCAAAAATTACACCACTGCTCAGCCTTACAGTAAATATTGTTCATTGCAAAGTGTGTCTTTAAAAATATATTAGTACATGAAAATCTTTTTTTTTAATTGTGCAAATGAAATTTCAAGCCCTGGTGCTTATGAAGAAAAGCTTGAAAATGTGATCTCTTCTAAATGACCCAGAAAGTAAAACATTTAAAGAACCTTTCTGTATTTCTAATAGTCTCAGGAATTTTAAGCCCATTTCATTTTGGCAATGTGACAGGTCTTTTCAACATTTAGGGCCAGCTGTATTTACTGTGTTGAAAAAGCAAAAGCAGTAGCAACAAAAAAAACCCTCTAAGCAACAAGTAAGGGCACAAAAAGAAGCCTAGTCTGGAGAACTTAAAGCAAATGTTAAACAGCATTGGTTTAAACAACTAAAAAGACTTTTTAAAAACAATGAACCAAAGTCTGCTTTCCTCTGCTGACAGAAATATACAGCATTTCTTCACTTCAGTGTCATTACTCAAAATATACCCTGGTACAACTGAGGACAGGAGGAAATCCAGCATGTCCTCCCTCCTCCTCTGGGGGAAGGAGGGGTTATTTTATCTTTCTTTAAACCTGGACACTTCTGTTACACTGCTTTGCTACAGCGATGTGGGACTGTCCCCCCCTTATGTGAAAGGAACTACGGAAGGACACAGTAACACCCACCCTGACTCAGACCTGAAGCCTCCCTGCAGCTGCAGAAAACATGGCCTGCAGCAACGTGATCCCTGCAGAACGCGCAGCCGGACTGCTGCCAGCAGCAGGCCGCATCCTATTAGCAAAGTAGTACGCATATGTCTCAGGCCTATGAAAAAGCTGCTTTATTACTCGCTAGGCATGCTTCTCCCCCCTGTATTTCTTAATTTTCTTGCTGTGTGCAAGCAAAAGTGATCCCTTTAATTGCTGTTAAATAACAGAATGGTGACTTTTCCTCTCCAAAAGGTACCACCAAGTGTATATTMAACTTGTGAAATCTTTGCAGCACTCAGTATCTCGCACACTTGTGACAAACTTGTATCTGGTACTAATTTTATTATTATCATCATCATCATCTATTTTCCCCAATTTAAATATATAGATTAAGAAATATAACTCTAGATTCAGGGGTTTTTTTAATGCTAACTGTACTTAAAAGTTGACAAACAGGTCTTTTATGCCACGTGCATATTCCCTCTAAAAAAGTTAGTTGTACCAGTACAGCCTGACAGAAATACAAATATGAGATACCATCACATTAGACTGCACAGCGCTGTGTTTTTAGGATTTTTTAATCTGTTTCTTCCTCCTGTCCCAACTCCTAAAATATATTTAGAAATAAAGCAGAAAACAATTCAGTGCCCACTTAAAACCATTTCTCCCTACACTTTTCATTTTTTATCATAATTGTCTACCAAATCTTTAAATAAATGATAACATGAGCTCATTATCTCTTTGACCAGATGATGCCAAGCTGTCCAGTCTTTCAGTCTCAGTTAAAGATTATCCATCCACTGTATCATTCTTAAGCTTAATACTAGCTGCTGATACAGCTGATTGTTTCTTGTTTAGTACCATAGAAGTTGTAGGAATGTCAGTAGCAGCACTGTCCTGTTCACTTGTTACATTGGACACTGAAGAAGATGACTGAGATGGTGTCACAAGAGAAAGTGGAGTTCGCTTCAGCTTTACTACACGGTTGCTTGCAGGCTTCCTAGACGCTGAGATCTTGCAAGGCATCTGACACAGCTTCCCGCTGTCAGCCCTCTGCCTTCCACCGGATGCCTGGGAATTGGTGGGCACTGATGTGCCTGTTGTGGATACAGTTTTAGAAGCTACTTTGTGCAGTGCTAAACTTTCACTATTGGGTCGCTTCAGAGTTACCACAGAACCTGAAGCGTTGCAAGCAGCTACCTTTAATGAAGCTGAATTCTTGACTTTGATATGGGTACTTGTTGAAGGACCTGAGAATCTAATTGGCTTGGGACCAGCTTTACAGGGTAAACAGTCTTCCTCTTCTTCAGTAAAGTTGATTAATCGTCTGTAGAACAAAGTACTTCAATTAAAGAAACAAACTAGGTACTTTAATTATTCTTTTTATAATGTAATTACAAATTTTTTTTCTGTTCCAGTATCATTCATGGTTCTCAACTGTTCATGATTGCAATCAGGTTTGACTCTATATCAATAGTACCAGCATTGCCTTTTACTTATGTAAGCAGCATTACATCTTACAAAATGGTAGGAGATAATGTGCACAAACTGCTAACTGAAAATAAATGAGAAAGAAAGCTGGATGAGTTGTAAGACAGAAAATACTAAAATAAAAAGCTACAGATTCCATCAGATATGAAATATACTAATCATCTGATGCATTTTACAAGACCTGAGTGCAAAGGAACACAGGACTTGCAGTTCCACACTGTGTAATTTGGGAAAAGAAGAAAGATATCCCCTCTTGCTCCCTCCCCCATTTATTTAAAAAATAAATAATTACAGATAACTTTCAAGAAACCAGTTGAAAAAAAAAATACTGTGCAAGAAATCCTACAGGGTCTCAAAACTGGCAACTCTAATTGGCACAGGTAGCCAGCATTTTTAAAGTATTACACAAATGCTGTTTCTCATTCTTGGCAAAGGAAAATGAACAGATGCCAGGAAGATGTTAATTCCTCAAGGAAATAATAAATGATACCATAGAAATCCAGGTCACATTAAAATAGCTGATCAGAACAACAGAAAACCCGAGACCTGACCAAACAAGATCTACACTGGATGCAGGTCAGAGGGATGATCAGTAAATATATATGAAAATTATTTTTGGACAGGTGGGGAAGGGAAATAAAGGTAGCTCATATCAAATGGGTAGCAGCACCTGCAATGGCTGCTTTTATGTAATTATTGAAAATGGAGGTGGAGTCAGAAGTATCATTGTAAAACTGAAAGGAAAACTAGCAGAAAAGGAATAAACATGAGACCAGTTAATATTTTAAATAGTTTTCAGTTAGATTTCTTTTTTATCAGTCCATTTAACTATGTAATACTGCTCTCTACATTTTGAAATGACTCTTTCCCGCTCTAAGTTATGTTTTCAAGCCTACAGAACTAGAATAGAATAAAGAAGACCTAAAGGATTACCTTTGTCTAAACAAAGGTAATCAGTTTCTATCAAGGTCAAATCTGCAATTATGCTCTCAGAGATTACAAAACATTTTATAAAAATGTAAATGGAAACAACACAGAAAACTCCACATTCATAATTATTCAGGGATCTAAAATTACACAAAAAAAGGATTGTGCTGATTTCTGTTTAACTGTAAGCCACCTCTGCCAATCAGCATACCTTTTATGAACTGGAGGCATATGATGCAAACTACCTTTCAAAGGGCGTTCTTCAAGAGTCCAACATTCAATCAGCTCCTGGGGCACTCTCCAGTAGCTGACACCTGCATTTCAAAGGGACATTGTATTGATGAGCTGAGAGAACACAGCCAACATCACATGTGCATATTCCATGACTAAATAAATGCATTTATTTTATTATGTAGAATTTCAGCTCTGAAACTACGCTGACRTGTACCTGTGCTTATAAGCAACATGCTCCTCAGGGCTTCCACCATAGTGCCTGACGCTAGCAGGCTATCACCCTTGAATGAGATGGCTCTCACTACACCTATTTATTCATGTCAACTCATGTCACCTTACTGAAACATCGCTTTCAAATAATCACTACTATGGGATATTTTACATCATGTCACTTGCTGAATGAGAAAAAGGTATGCAGATTTTGTTACAGTCAACTGGCAAATAATTTTTCTTATTTTTCTGTAAAAAGTACTACTACTAAAACAGAAGAAAAAAATTAATACTCTACCTCTCCCTTCCCAGGCATCAAAAGCATCCATCATCTTTTTCAATTCAGCGACTGAGTAATAGCTCCAGATGTATTGGACGTTATTTCCAGCTTCTCTAGAAACATTGTTTTAAAGGTAAAAGTTATATGGTAAATCTAGTTAAGCCCTTAAAAATAACACTGAAGAAATGTACCATTCTTTTAACCAAATTCTAACTCTATGGACTTATTAGTAAATGTTTTGTAAAGTGGATATAAAAATGTTACCTAAACTTAATTTTCATTTGTATAAGAGGTTCTATATAGCTATCCTCCTCTGATCTGTGTGCCTGTAAAACACCTATTGCTAAAAATGTGCATTCGTGAAAAAATGGGTGTTCATGAAACAGTAATTCCAGAATTAGGAGAACAGACTTTACACCATTAAATCTCAATCA
The DNA here is from genome assembly GCF_003343035.1 of Apteryx rowi. Lineage (NCBI taxonomy): Eukaryota > Metazoa > Chordata > Aves > Apterygiformes > Apterygidae > Apteryx > Apteryx rowi. The sequence goes on from NW_020449886.1 coordinate 875,175, forward strand.
TATATTCAAAGGGAAAGCACAGTAGGAGGTCAATTACAACCTGTTCAAACTGCTGAAACATTAAAACTTCTATCTTAYTCATGTTTCAAAAAAGGTACAGAGTCAAGTACACATCTGAGACTATATTGTGGGACTAAGAGAAAGACAGATTGCTTCCAGACACTCGCAAGTATAGGCCCACTACTATCCTAAAAATGCATTAATGCTATGGTAGAGATGTACATGTCCTTTAAAGAATTACAAACATTTCCCTTCATCTTCACTTCTGTTCTGTGTCACATATTTCTTTCAGCTATCTTAGAAGACTGCAAAATACAATTCTATTAATTACTACCAACTTTGTAAATATTTTTTGAACTTCTTCTGGATGGGGATTCCTCTCCTGTATTTAATGTAAGTATCACCCTACATTAAAATGTAATTTCAAAATGTTGAGACATTTTAAAAATAGCAGTTAAAACATAATGAGAGCTTACAGCAACTGCATGCTAGCCACATTTTTGGACTCTAATTTTTGTACTCTGTGCTTAGATTTATCTTTTCTTTGTTAAATTTGAATATTGTATTAGCCGGGTGTTTTCCAAGTAGGAAAAAGTCTGATTACTGAGCATAGTATAGTATAATAATGCTACATTATACTAAGTACAATAATACTTAGGTATTATTAATACTTAATTAATGTTAATATATTGTTAATTATTATTAACATTAATACTTATTTTTAATACTTAGGTAGCATGCCTAAGTGTTCATAGTCTCACTTCATAGTGCTTTCAAGTGTCTGACAGTCATCTTACCTTTTGTAAATGCTTTTACTATTAATTTTCCTTCCTAGCTCCTTATTAATTGCATCAGTCCCATCAGCTCTTGTTGCATACACACCAATAATTTTACTTTCACAGCTTGCTCCGGAAGTATTGAGATAGTGTAGGACCCAAACTGTAGGCTTGGTGCAGACTAAATCATAAGAATCACAGAAATCTAACAGAGCCTGGCAAAAATATAAAACACAAAACATTAAATATCAATAAGCATAGATTATGTTTAGTTGAGTAACTTTCATATTTAAGTTTTCTTAACTGCATTGGTGAGTTCTTTTAAATAAATCAAAGACATAGCTTATCCAGAATATTATATACAGTATTTCTTATCTGATGTCAAGGCAAAACATTGAAAATCTAGAAGAAATCCAGGGAACGGCAACAGAAATGCTTAAGGACACAGTAATTCCCTAACCTGAAGAGAAACTTAAAAACCTATGGATGTTGTATGCCTTTCAAAAGGAGATGAATAAATGGGAACCTAAAATATATGAAACAATAAATTACTTAGAGAATACAGATGAGGTCAGGATTAACACAGCCATACCTGGTAACATGAGTTAATTTCCAAACAGTTAATTAGTGTTTAAGTAACAGTACTGTAGAATAGACTACCTTAAGCTTTTACATAATAGATTCACTTTCTTCTGTCCTTTCTTATTCTAAAAGAAATGGCAAAGTATGGTTTATTTTTCAAATTTCAGAGTAAGTTTGCAAAACTGACAGAAAGACGTCTTATGAAGGAATCAAAATCTGATCTCAAGTAAAATTTGAAGCACAAAGAGGAAACTATACACTATCATTCCTACCATGCAAGTTTTCACAGGAGACTACCATATAAAACTGACAGTTAAGTTTAAACTGCTGCTGTTGCAAATGTTGAAAATGAAGTTCCAAACACCTGACAAGAGAGAGACTAGAACAATGAAAAGAGCTGATGTCCTTAACTACTGTGACTGTATTATCAGCTCCAAGATTTTAAATCAGCAGTCAACTCAGAGTTTTAGAAGTGGCAATTAGAAAGTGCTAACTTGCATATACTGTAGTTTTAGTATCCAATGTTAATGAATGGTGTGGATTATGGAGTATGTCTTTAAAAAAATGTAAGAAATGTCAAGACCTTTTTAAGTTCTATGTTTGACCTTAAAGAATATGTCTCCAATTCATTGGCCAAATGGTCAGACAGATTGTATGGATAAGGGATGCCAAAATAATCTGCTTCCTCCTGCAATGCAATTCGAATTTGTTCATCTTCAGGAATCCGAACTTCTCCATGAAGATAATCTAAAAGATATTTAAATAGGCTTCCATCTCGATCAATTAGACAAGCCCCTGAAAATATAAATAAAACAATTTAAAATATTGCTTGCAACAAGTGAAGGCAGACTTGTCACATTCTGCCAGATCATCAGGTAAAGCCTTTATATAAAACTTCTTGACTAATTTTACCGAGGAGGAGTAAGTATACTTTCTCTATTCTCTTAAAACTACTACTTTGTTGCCCTGGAATACTTGGTAAATCTGAAGATAAAATTCTAGTGTAGTGAACAGCTCTTGCCATGTTTGGAATTTCAGTGAAACCACTGATCTGTATAGGATTGTGCCCAGGTATAACCTCACCTGTACTGTGCTCTGTTTAAGGGGCTAAAATCTAATTCTAGATGCATTTTCAATTCTAACTTTAGATACAACTTTTCTCACTCTTGCAGGAACTTTCTCAGGTTTAGGTGTCACTTGTTTAAAAGAGTTAAAAGTAGGATCAGCTCTAGTATGCATCTAGCCTAAATTTCCCTGGAAATTCTCCAGTTTTACAGTATTTTTTGTTTTTCCCTCCTTTGCTGCTGGGCTTAAAAAACACTACGGAAACTGACCACACAAAATAGCTACCGGAACTATACACAGCTGTATACAACATGCTGTTCACTGCAACTGAAAGATGGTAGCAAAGCCTGCCCATAAAAACGTTAAACATTTCAGATATTTTAAATTATCACAAGTGACCAACAGTGGATTGCTATTCTCCATCGACCATAGCTTTAAAACTGGACATACCAGTAGGGCTTCTGAATCACAAACAAATGTCAAATTTGACCCATGAATAGTTTAATTCAAGCTTTCATACCAAGCCACAGCTGTCAAAGATTCAATCTTTACTGGTAACAAGGCATTCTGAAACAAAGGTAAGAACCTAATCTCCTTATGTAATGAGCAACAGAGAGACCGAGATGCCCCTGGAGAGTAGGAGGTCATAAACACRACTCAGATGCCAAGATTTCTGCGAGCTTCATCTGTATCTGTCCATTTTACTATTCATAGTGCAGTGGTATATTCCAAGGCAACAGCCTGGACTGGGACAAGGCAGGGCTAAGCCACACACAAATGCGTTTGCACACAGGCGTAATCCCGCGGAATTCACACCACAACKCTGCCTGCGACTCAGGAAGACAGATGACACAAAACACATGTAAAACGTATGTAAAAGCGTGCTTTCGCCACAGAGCCCCCTGATCAGAATGCATAATTTACAGCTTAAACATATTTACCGGATTCATCCACTTTTAGGGGAAAGCGTCCACTAAACATCGAAGCTAGCATCGAATCCTTAAAGCGGCACAAAGACTCGCGCCTGGCTGTGTATATACATCCTCGCACATTAAGTCGAAGAATACCCTGCACCTCTTCAGCCTCGCCTTCTTCCATTGCATTTGCAAACGATGATGTTAACTCTGAGCTATTCAAACCTGAAACACATAGAAATACATCTAATGCCAATCAAGACTGAGCACGTTACACACAAGACCTAAATGTTAGCTCAGCTCTTAACATTTGTTATGTAATACTGTATATCAGCTTTGAAAACAGTCTTGAAAGTGTATTAATGCAAACTGCCAAAAATCCTACASCTCACTATAAAAAACTAAGGCATTTTCCTTTGTTAAAAAAACACAAAGGCTACTCTTTTGAGGCAAACGGGTAAGCAGAATTTTAGGTGGTCAGGATATAGTATGTACAGATAGCACTGGAAGCACAGTGAAAAAAAAATTAATGCATTCTGGGGAATCTTGTGAACGCAGTTCAACGTACTAATAACGCAACGGTTCTGTGCTAACAACAACGTGGCGTCTTTAAATCCGATCTTTAAGTTAGGGCTGCTGTAGCTAGTGGTTGAAGCTGTCACCCCACTAATGTCACATTTCCGATAAACACTCCTGCGTCTGTGCCGAGCTCCCTGCCGGATGGGGGCAGGTAGAAAAAAAAATCGGCATAAAAAAGTCAGAAGCAAATCTTCAAAGCGCGTGCTAAGAACAGGCGCCTTGAGGAGCAGCAGGCGGCTCCGGCCGCCGCTCGCAGCCCGCGCGAGGGGGGCGGGAAATAACTCACGGGGAAAGACGGCACCGGGCAACGACGGAGCCCCCCCGCCCCGGGGGCCGCCCCCGCCTCCGGCCCGGCCCGGCCCGGCCCGGCCCGGCCCAGCGGCGGGAGCCCCGCGTTACCTGCGCCGCCGCCGCCACCGCCGCCGCCTCCCGCGGCCGCGCCGCGCCGCAAAATGGCGGCCGGGCGGTGGCGGCGGCCGAGGGGGAGGTGGCTGGGCCGCGTCCYCGCTGATGTGTTTTCTGTGGCTACCAGCGCGCGTTTACTTGGGACGGGCTCGATTCAGCTGCCGCTTGTGCAGCTTAGCGGAAGGGCGCGGGGAAGGGCGCGGGGCTCCGCGGGGTTGCGCGGGGCGGGGGGGAGGCAGCCCGGGGCGCGCTCCGCCCGCCGAGCTCTCTGTGCGTTTAATTTTGTAGGACTGTAGCGTCAAGCCCCAAAGCCACAGGATCAAGCGAGCTGGTATTCTTTGAGAATGGGGGGGGGGATGTTTCAGGGTAAAATTGGAAAAAGGGTGCTTAACCCTTTGAAGAGGAACTACAGTTTTCCCAGCAGAGTGTAGGTTGTTTTCTGAAAATAGCTAGATTAATTCCACATTTGAGCTTGGTGTTCTCCTAAGAGGAGTGGATCTGTCTGTTTAGGCCCTGGAGCTATTATATATTATAGCTGAGGCTGTTTAAAAAACACAGTACTGCTTTTAAATTCCCCCTCCCCTCCCTTTGCCTCCTACTATGGAAGTATTCACTGTTGAGTTTTAGTTAACTTATGTGAATGCAGATATTACAGCTTTTAATTTGCTGACCTGTAGTGAAATACAACTCTTATTTTGCTGCTTCAGACTTGTGTGCCTTTTTAAGGCATTAATAGTTTGCTCCCAAAAAAGCACAGGTAAATGTAGGCAAGGTGTTTCACCCTCATACAGACATTTCACGCAGACATGCAGAAACAATGCCTTAATAAATTCCATATGTCTGTAATATAGTTGCTTGTTCATCAAAATGCATTTATAAACGATAGGTGAAAAAAATTAGAGCAAGATTCTTGTTATGCTTTTGTCTCAGACTCCTTATTAAAAATACCCATAAGCATGGAAAATGGTTTTAAGACACAACCTTACTTTCTAAAAAACGTTTAGCAAATCCTGCTCCCAAAGCAAAGCACTCTGCATTCTTATAACATTGTATCTATTTAAGTTCCCACTTAACTGTGTAAGCAAATAACACAAGATTCTGAGCTGTTTTAAAGGAGAATTTATTTTCTCCCATCCCATACAGTAAGACCATATACCTATAGATACAAATGTCACATAACTATAGTACTTGTACATAAAGGTTAACAGGCTTAAGCTCTGGGTTTCTGTGAAGTTTACTTGGAAGTATACAAGCCGACTGTATATCTAGAAAATACAATAAAAGTTAACCAAACTCCAAGTGTTAACAGTACACTTTAATTGCTATCTAAAGTCCAGTAAAATCCAGTTATTTAACTGTACAATACATATAACAAGAAATGTGCCCATGTTGTATTTAAACGTTTTATGCATATTTACCTAACAAATGGACTCAGTTATACATCTACGATTCCTATTGATTTTCATTTTGTATCACCATTATTTCTTCCACCAGGTAGCTTAGTAAGATATTTTTAATGCTCATTCTATATTTATTGCATAGATATTGAAAATACACAATTTGGGGGCCTATACTGTGTTGGGGATGTTCTGTTACATATTTCAGCTGTTTAAAACTTCAACCACAAGTTCATTTACTAGAGGACCAAATCAAAGGGCGTGCAACAAACAATCATTGAACAGCTACAGTTCCAAAGATAACATATTTTTGTACATGCTCACTATATAGCTTGTTACGTTAAAATATTCTGGTCTAGCAGTCTGATTTTGAGAATACCTGAGGATGCATAGGCTACTCCATTTTCAGTTATTAGTTAGGACCATAGACTCCTAATGAAGACTTCTTCCAGTCATGAGTGAAGGACATTAAAGGCAAGAGCCACCTAAATCATGTTGCACCTGGTCCTAATAGGAATATGATAAATTCTGTTTGATACTGTGTAACTTTTGAGAGATCGCTTACTCCTTAGGCCTGGCTTCTTTTTACCTTAATGCTAATTTGGATAAGAATGTTAGTTAAAGCTACAGTAAATACGTCAAGTTTCATTTCCTTAGCAGCTAAGCATGCTGTAGTTGCAGCAAAGAAAGGAAATGGCATGCCAAGTGCCATGGCTCCCACAGCCTCCTTGAACAGTCCTGTGTTGAGAAAGTACCCAGAACCCATGTCAGAGCAGCTACTGGAAATTCTGGCTGGTAGGTTCTTACCAGAAAGACAGAACAAAATCTGTTATTTAATGAATATTTTGTTAGGTAGTAAGCACTAAAGAAGCATGCAAATTACAAACGTCCTGCTGAATACGACAGAGAAATGTAAAAGAAGTGGAAACAAGTTTAATGGATTATTTTTGTGGAATGACTGTGTTTGTTTTAACTGGGACATTACTAAAAATATACTGCATGTTTTTCTTTATTCTTTGCTAAAGTTTAGCACTGGGAGTAGTTCATATGTAGCAATTGTAATTTGAATGTGGCCTTTGTTGTCAAATGTTGCAATATACTTTAAGTTGCAACTTCCTCATTCTTTAGAACATTCATTTAAAACACTCTCAGTCTTTCTCATTCTTTAAAACATTCACCTTATTAAGTTGCAGTTTCCCATTCTTGCTTTCTCCTTGAAGTTGGCTTGTTGCTTCCTCAGAAAGTCTGAACAAAGTTCCTTCATTGTATTTTTACATTAGAAGACCCGGAGGAATATAAATGCATGATTTGTAAATTTTGGACCTCAGATTAAACCATTTGAAGTATTTTTACTGTTTAAGCTTAGCACAGCATGTACTTGGTATATAGGTGTGCAGCATAACTAACCTGCACAAGTAAACTGCCTTTTGTGTCTTTTGAGCTGCATGTTCTTGGGAAAGGAATGCAGGGCCTTTTTTTTTTTTTTTTTTTTGACGGGTTTCCTAAGGAAGTCAGACTTGTACACTCATCCTGTGTATGTTTGTGTTTCAATTAACCAATTTCAGTCAAATTTGACAGAGGGGAAGAGGTATTAAGAAATAAATTTTCTTTAAGCTTGTGCAAGAAAGGGAGTGATTAGAGGAAAATGTCTTATTAATACCATAATTTCAGGAAAAGCTGTAGTATGAGCTCAGTTCTTGCTAGACATCAGAGCATCTGCAGGGGGACAAGCTGCTCTATGTAATCTACCTGTCAGAAGCGCTTTAATCATAGCTCACACCCCAGGCGATTAATTCTTCAAGTAGGATTTTTCTCTGAGATGGAGTTGCTCGTATCTAATAAGACACAAATTCAACCTGACTCTTGCCGCATGGTTAGGGCTCTTAAAACAGGCCTGCCTGTCTTTCCTTCACTCCCTCTCTTTTTGGATGCCTAATAAACTGTGGGATGTGCTGCAGCTTTTGTCTGCACAATTTAAAGGCCTGTTGTAAGATTCCAAATCACTGAAAACCAGACTTCTGCTGTAAATATATACTTAAGATATATAGGCTGTGAAATTTGGCAGTGCTTTTGGCTTTCCCTCACTTTGAGCAGCTGCCAATTAAGTGTAGATTTTTACATGTAAAATACAGTGCAGGAGTTCCTCAGCAGAGTTTAAAGGAAAGTATGACCCCCTGTGGAAACCTGATACTTTATGTAGTGACATAAACATTAAATGGAAGCAAATAAGTGATTGCTCCTTCAGGAGCTGGACCACTCTAAAACTGGAGGAAATGAAAGCTATTGGTTGGATCTAGAGGAAAACATACTGACTTCTGGAAAGATTAAGGAGGTAAATTATAGATTGGCTTTGTTGTTATTTTTACACTTACATGAGATTAATTGCTCTTTTATTTGCAAAATGTGAAACAGCTGTAGTCTTACAGTGGCTACAGTTGCTTTCAAAGTTGCCTTGTGAGGGGAAATGTAATGGGAAATGTGCGCTAGATTAAATCTTGGTTTTTAAAGGGCTTCCGTAGAGGCATAGGGTTTTGCAACTTCAGGGCCATGCTGAGAAACTACTACATATCATGTGGAAATTAAGAAAAAGCAGGAAAGAAAGATTCTCAGAAGCTATTTGCAGCAGGTAATACAAAATAGTAAGTTTGTATAGATACATTTTCAAGTAATTAATGCCACTGGTATTTATTGTGGGATTCCCTTGATTTGCTTTATAGATCATTGTAATGTTAGCACATCAAAAGGTAAGATTTTTCATGATGACTACTGCATTACAGAACCTAAATAAAAGTTATTATGAATAAACAGCACCTTTTAGACCACCGCTGCAAGAAAATCTGTGCTGTTGTTTTTATTTAAATCTTTACAATTCAATTCACACATCTGTGTGAATCTTCAAAAAAAATTAAACATTAACACTTTTTTTTCTTAAGATTTGCAGAAAACTATTTAGTACAAAGGAACTCTAATCCTTGGACCAAATTTAGGAACTAATATGTCCACCAGACCTAACAGTAGGACAAGGTTTATATAACCAGTGAAAAGAGAGTACATGTGAAGTGATTGTTAAAGAACAAGGGCTATGCTTTTGGGCTGAGAGCAGATTTGGGGAAAAACATTTTATTAGGGTAAAATACTTCCTTGCATTTCCCAATCCTAATATTACCAAAACTAAACAAAGTGGGATTGCTCAAATTCTAACTTCAGAAACTCCTACCTTTACAAGTCTGTATATATACATAGTCTGTATATATATGCAGGTAGCCTACATTACTTGCTATAATCTATTGTTTATAAATTTATCATTGTCCTGTTGTTTTGATAAATGTTATGATGACTATCTATGCTGCTCCTAAAAGGGTATTAATTGTTTATCATTTTCTCTATTGCTAATAGCTAAAGATCAGCCAAAAAGAACTTCAGCTTTCCACTGTGAAGGAATTACGTGGATTTCTCCTTTTAATCTGAAGGAACTCCTTAAATAGAAAACCAAATAACCCCAAGCCTCTTCAGTTGCAGGAAACACTAGTGTGGGTATGTAAAATTTTGGATTTCATGATCTAGATTAACATTTTGGTCAATAAAAAAATGCTGTGATAAGTTGGAATTTTACCTGTTTAGTTTAATTGGATGTGCTTTTCAACTTTTCATTTATTGATATTAAAATTATGTTGTATGCCATCAAATCAAATGCAAAGARTTTGCCAAATAATAGCATTTATTATATGCTATGTCAAAATATCTGACATCCAGGGATTACTTTAGTCTTTTTGGTGGTTGGTGTTTAAAAAGTCTTATGAAATAGGGAAGCTTCTGCCAGAAGGCTTCCTCCAAGCATAAGAGGTTCTTGATATCATCAGCCCAGTTTGGTTTTGACTCATCTCAAGCATTTATCACAAAGATGCATCTCAGCAAGGATGTAAATCAGAGACTTCACTCAGATTACTTCTTCATGGTTGAAGCAATTTCTTCTGTGTTGTATCTCTTCAAACATCTTCAGACTTCACTTTAATAATCTTCATTGGAAGCACTGTGGGAAAATAATCCAGAATGTCTTTCTACTGAAGAGTAGCTTTGCAAAGTTTTCAGTTCAAAAGAGCATTTTTATTACAGATGCCACAAAATCGCAATATGGGATATAAACATGGAAAATGTAAGTTCAGTTCTGTACATACTTTTTCAGAATAAAATCATGCACTAAGAAAAAATTACAAATTACATGTAGCAAAAGTCCCCATGTTCTCAGTAAACACAGTGATTTCCAGAACTCTTGCTAAAATTATTCTTTAAAGCACAATATAGATATAGGCTAATTTTATAGGAATATGAGTGAAGTTTCTTATTCCGAGAACTTCTTTACATAACTGAAGTTGTGAAACAGATCTCACAGTCTGCAACTTATTAAATATACAAAAAAAAAAAAGTATTTCTGAGACAACCAACAAAATTTTATTCCCCAGTTAACTATAAAATCATTTGTTGCTTAAATCCTCTCTCCTTCCTTTAAAAGGGAGGAAAATACAAGGGAGGATAGTGTAAAATACTGATCATTTTTGTTGCTTTTATGGCTTGGATACTATGTTTCTTATTAAATATTTACATGTCCTTGACAATACTACTACAGTGCCTTTCCTCTTTTCTGAACAGAATGCCAAAAACAGAYACAGCAATGCATGTTGGCTGCAGTATAAATCCAGCTGTAGATATGGGACAGGTTTGTATCAAACTGTTAAGGCCTGGCTGTATTTTACATTTGAATTACCAAGTACAAATCATTACTGTTTGGTGATTTTTCTCAACTTTTCATACATGTTTTCATACGTGGTTTTATTCAGATGTCATCCAGTGATTTCATTCTAAGTAACTCTTTATGTAATATGTAGAAGAATGTGTGCGTGCGTGTGTGCGTGCGTGTGTGCGTGCGTGTGTGCGTGCGTGTGTGTGTGCGTGTGTGTGTGCGTGTGAGAGAGAGAGAGAGTATGTGAAAGGCACATGGGGGCGCCCATAATGATCAATTTGCAGGCTTAGGATCACTGTCTCTCAAGTCTTTTGCTTAACTTTCAAACAAGGATTGTTTCTGTTCAGTTTAAACATTGTCTCATTGTATAATAACAACAAATTACTGTAATGGAGAAGTAATATTTAGCCAAAGGTGGTAATACGGAATAAATCAGGAGAGTGTTGCTGGGGCGATAGATGGTTGTGTTCATCTCGTGCAGGTTAAAAACCCCGAATCACGGCTCGGTATCCGTGCTTGGTGCTGTAACGCCGCTTGTGCCAGGCGTGCTGCGCCGCTGCCCCCCTCCGTTTTGCGGCCGGGCCGCCCTTTGCTGGCCGCTGCCGAGCAGCGGGGAGACCCCGGCAGGCTCCCGCCCCGCGGCGGTTGAGGCGCGCGAGGGGCGTGGCCCAGCGGCTGCCTCGGAACGACCGTTGGAGCCCAAGGGCCGTTGGTGGCCCCTGAGGCGAGGCGGGAACGGGCGGCCTGCCTCTTCGCCGCCAAGACGCGAGAGCCCCACGGCGAGCAACAGCCGCGGGCGGGCTGTGGGCTGCTTGCACCCGGGGGACTCTTCGCTCAGGGTAGCTGTGCCCTTCAGGGTGCCTGGTGGCGCTGGGAGACTTGCCTCCTGGAAGCGGTTTGCTGGGACACCGGTCCCTTTTCCACTTGTGCTTGGGGTCAGATCTCAGTTGCCGGGGCACTGAGGTCCTCCTTCTCACCCCTTCAGTGCTTCCAGCTGATATACAAGCCTGTTTCTCCACCCATGATGTGAGGGGCTTGGTGTATGCCTGATGCCCAGTCCCCTACAGTTGCAGGGAGGATAGTAAAATGTTTTCTTTAAAATGCCATTTGGAGAATGATTTGCAAAATTTCTTTTCCTATTTGCATCTTCCTGCCACCTTTTTGAGTATTATGGTAAAACATGATCATTGACCCAGTCCATCAACCTGAGTAAAACCCTGAGCATAAGTTATTTTAAGACTAAGATCAATGTTCTAACTTGTTATTTTAAAACAAGTCTGACAAGGTTTGTGKTTTTTTCATAAAATTTTACATCTTGACGTTGTGTGAATATGTGAGTGTCTCAGCTTTCTTTTTTTAATCCTAATGCTCATATTGCAGAGAGAAATTTGAAAGTGCTCCAACTAGAACTCACAGACTGAGAAACCAAAAAGAATTACTTACAGAAACAAAAAATGCATTAGTGTTTCAATTTTAAACCAGTTTTAGGAGGAATAAAACATAATTTTTGGATTCTGGAGTTAGGAATAAACTAATGCTGTTTATTTAAAAGCTTAATTTATAAAATTTATATTGTCAGAGCAAGAAGTGATTTGGTTACATTATGAAGTGACAGAATCTTTTTTTTTTTTTTTTTTTATCTTAAGTGTACATTTGGATAGCTGACTTAAGGAAATGGACAAGATAAAAATCTATGATCCTTTCATTCTTCATGTTTATTAGCTACATATTTAGCCAATCTCTGTGATGATGTGAACTTGAAAATCTCAGGGAACAAATCATTAACCTGTTTGAATTAGTTGAACTAAGGTTCCATTTTAGCTAAGAGTAGACATCTTTGAAGATTGAAGCCATTCTCTCCATTCTAGAGATGATAAATCCTGATGAGAGAGATGCAGCTAAAAAAAAAACAGTGTGGGCAAAACCATGTTTTATTATTTGGGCATTCCTCTTGACAACATGCAGGTTCATTTTGATGATGGATAAACGAGCAACTGCTAAAGTGTCTACCATTTTAACCATGGATGCTGTTAAAGGACATACAAAGAAGAGGGATAGAACATTACAAGCTGCAAAACTGAACACTTCTCTAGCATATAAAATAAAAACTAAATTAATAAGTAAGTCCTGTTAAAGTAAAACCAAAGCCATTTACTTTCTTACAGAGTATATGAATTCAAAGGGAGTAGTAAGGTATTTAACATGATTTGATGAATTGCTGCCTAGTGTAAAAATATTAACATAGTATGTTGAGAATTTTAGGATAGTCTGAAGGTTAAAACACATGATCTTAAGTTGATTATTTATCTAATTCTTCATATATTTTCAGTGCTTGCTCCTTGGCCTGGCTAGTATTTTAAAGAGAGTGTACTCAGGTGCATTTCTAACATCCATGTATTATTTATCTTAGGCATCTAAAAACTGTGGAACCAAAATTAGTAAATTAGAGACCTATTAAAATATATTTGCTATAATGTAATATTGACAAGCGAGTAAAGAGTTAACAGGACTGAAAATATCTAGTATTCCCATTTTCAAAATGAGATTTAAATAGAATTCTTGATTGAGCCATATTCTGAATCAAGAAAAATGACAAATATTTATCTGCCGATTCATTCATTTGCCAGAATGTACCTTGTTTTCCCAGTAAGTCAGGTTTAAATTCAAACATAGTTTTTTTTCATGATAGCCATTTTGGTTTTGTTTCTAACTCTGACAAAAACAACAGTATGAAACTTCTTAGACCCTCTTCTGAAAAATGCAGGGAAACTATAGACGTAGTGGAGCACCTCTACTTCAGAACTGCCTAATTCAAGCAACATGGTTAACTGTGTGTTGAGTTCTGCTTCTCTTTCTGTGATTGGTGCTGCAAGAACTGTTGTTAGTATGCATATTTGAACTTACTGTGTTTTTATGCCAAAATTACTAATTTTCAGTGAAAAATAATTAACAGTATAAGTGAGGAATACTAACTTCCTTTAGAAATCTCCACATTGCAATAATAGAAGTAAATCACTAATCTGAACAGTAATTTCAAAGCAGAATGTTTGGATTAACAAGGTTCCACTGTTGTTGCCTGTTTCCCAGTGCATGAGGCTTTGCAAATTTAAGATTATAGGTCACAAAATTAATAGCATAGGACAAAGAATAAATGTATTCGGAGTAGATTTCACTACCTTGCTCCTTTTAGTACTGTAAAGGGTGTGGTCAGAGTATGGTTAGTCTTGCCTTTCCCATCCCTGCTTCGATTTAACATTAACTATGTGTGTAGCGTGAACGTGATGCAAAAAATTCAGCAGCATCTTGGTAAAATGCAGTATCACTGAAAAAAGAAAAAAAAAAAATTCCTAAAGGGTCCTATAAAAGATGTGAGTAGGCAGAGGTTTTTTAGGACAGTGGAAGGTGTATTTCTGATTTAAAGTTTCTTTCTTTCTTATTTGGACTGTTGCATTGTAAAAATACATATTTGTTTTTTTAGAAAGCTAGAAATGTTTTTATGCCTGTAAAACTATCCATTTTTAAAATGCTTTCTTCTTAAAATATCCTTATTTAAAAAATTCAAGCTAGAGCAGAATCCATGCATGAAACTTGAACTTGCAGCTGACAGGGTAGTCTTCAGAAAGATACGCAACTAGAAACAGTTTTATATTAAAAGTGTTAGGCTTTGCTATTGTTCCACCAAAATATATTGATAGAAAAGTTATTGTATAGTGATGGTTCATACAGAGAGAGTTTGGAATTGAAGCTGTTGAAAGTAAAATGGTATGATTTTGTCTCCTTTAGATAACTCATCTATTTTTAAAGTGTCTTTAAAACAAAATAATAAAGCATTAGCTCTGGCTTTGAGTGTAGAGAAAGAAAATTCTCGGAAGCTAAAGAATGAGAAGATTTTTCTTCAGAAAGAAGTAGAAGAGCTGCAGTTTCATAATATCTTGCTTCGTCGAAAACTAACCTGTTTGGTATGGCGTAAATAATATAATTTAAAGTTAGAGCAGCTAAACCAAGCTTTAATTTTTCTTTAGAAGCATAGTATTGCTTCTTAAAATGGTGATTTAAAACATATACATCTCAGAGGAAAATTTGTGAGAAGTTACGTGAAGTTATGCTATCTCATAGCAAATCATTGTTCACATTTGATTTTCCTTTCATAGGATTATTTTGTGCTTACTGTTTTGTCCATTGATGCATCTGTCCATCTGTGGCTATTTTAGTGTCACTTTCAACTTTATTTTAATACTGCAATGGTATTAAAAATTAGTTTGTCTTTTAGCTGAGTGTGAAAAATTACAACATATAGTCACTTTCATATCGTCTCTTTTTAAATAAGCCAGTAGCCATTTAAAAGAGATTTTGTTTAATTATTTTTTCTTGTATATACAGAATAAAACTCTTACAGAAATAGAAGCTTTTTTGAATAATAACCTCTTAACTGCAATAGAAATAAGCAGTCTTTCTGAGGTAAGATGATGGTTTTTGAACTATTACGGTATTTAATTCTTTTCCCAGAGTAATATTTTCAAAGTACCTGAATGACTGGAATGTTGAAATCAGTTATGCATTTTAAAACATTTATCTCAATTGTTTAAAATTTGGGGTGAATTCCTGGTACAATGAAGTCAACGGAAATTTTGCGGTTGTATGCAAAAAAAAAAGTATGGTTTGATCTTGTTTACAAAGAATCTAAAAGTTATGTATCAATTAGACCTGATGAAGTCATGTCATGAAAAATAATGTGCAGTACTGCGGTAGGTGACATTCTTCACCAATGAGCTAATATGCTCTCCTTGCTTAGTGCTGGAGTGAGCTATGCTGCAGGAATAAATATCTCACACATGGAAACTTTATCAGAAAACGTAGCCCATGTTAGTGCTTGTGTCATGGCAAGATTGCAGTTAAGTGATTATCTTCTGCTTTAGTATATGCCTGTATAGTATTAACAAAATATGATTTTTGCTGTCTGTTCAAACAGTTGTTTAGTGTTGCTTTATGCTTCTATATACATAATGTGCTTTGGTGTTGCATTAATTATATCTACATGAAAAAACTGTACGGTGCTTTGGGATGCAAGTAATTAGATTTTGATAAATTTTGCTACAAGGTATTTTTCTTCAAAGTTATTGTGTATGTTTGAAAGAATATATTTTCAGATACACACTTTTATATATGTATCTTATCTGCAAAAGTTATAATTATTCAGTGAACCACTAAATATCATGCAACTTTTATCAGTACTTCTATTTTTGCCCATTAATTTATTTTTTTCAGGGGATATTTCTAATACTTAAAATTTAGGAGCATATTCAAATCTTTCTACTTCCCCACTGTTCTTTTTTGAAAGAATCTTCAGAGTTCTCTTCCCCTGTCAGATGGTCCAAGCAGCTGTACTGATGACCAGTTCAGGAGTACATGTCAGTCAGCCAGGTAGGTGGTTGTATTAAATATAGAAATTGCTATGTGTTTGTAGGTTTTTTTTTTTTTTTTTTTTTTTACTAATACTCTATGTTTTGTTTTAATATTTTTGAAGTAATGAGAAAAAATTTTCTGTCCAATTCAGAAATTACCTATTTGTGACTTGGAATTACAAGCAATATTGGTAGACAAAGCTTCTGATTGAATTTGTTTCTTTGTGAGAACTCACCAGCACAAAGCAGGTTTCTCTATCAGAAAAAATACATTTTACCCTAAGATACAGCCAGAACTAAAGCACATTTCATACCTGAGTTCTTGTTTTCTGCTTTTATATATTACTAAGGGAATGTATTAAACAAGTGAATATTATGGCATAAAATGTAATAAAATCTTCACAGTAAAATTTCCTCTTTTCAGATCTCTGGAACTGCCAGTGAAGCTTCCTTTAATTGCAACATCTAACGCAAAACAGCAGGATAGCCCTTCTGTTTGTGAAGTACTAAATTCTTGTAAAAGTACTACTGTTTTGTCAAAGGAAATACACTCAGATCAACTCAGGTTTGCGTTATCATTGCCTTCTGATAGAAATAATCAAAGGTCAAATGAAACAGACCAGGTGGAAGCAACTGTTGACACAAATACATTTTTAAAAGGTATGATGTATTTCTTTACAGGTGATTTGTTTTTCAGCCATCACTGAGACAGTGCTTAGTACATTACTTGATGTGCAATATAGGATATATAATAAGGTTCATAAACTGTAACAAATTATTTCAATTTAATCAAAAATAGAATGCTTACCCATAAATATAGGTATCCTGACAATCATTTGTAGAATAATGTTCATTGGGAAAAAAAAAGCTGAAATCATAACAAAACAAGCATGAACTGAATAAAGCTAAGATAACAACCAAATAATAACTTAAGTAGTCATAGAAATAATCATTTTTACTTATACCTAATTGCAAAAATCCCGCTTTGGTAAAATGCAAAACTAGCTCCAATTAACTGTTTTTTATGACCAACCATTGAAAATGTGTATTGATTAGAAAAATGCAGCTTGACATTTTCTATGCTTCTGGTCCAATCTTCAATGATCTGTCTTATTCTAATAGCTATACTATTCTTTTTTCCCCAAGCTGCTGAAATTTCTCTCTTTGCTCTTTGCAGAAAATCAGTTAGATACAGAACTAAACTGCAACAGTGTCTTCCTGACTCACGTCAATAATGCACAATATCCGAGACAGTCTGAGGAGTTTACAAAACAATATACTGATAGTTCATTGTCATTCTGTGGAAATGTGACTGAAAGAAAGAAGCATGCAGTACATTATAGGCCAAAACCTCAACCTAATATAAAGGATTTTGATAAAAAATGTAGTTCAAATAATCTGCTTCATTGTGGTATTAATGGCAGCAGGAACACCAATGACACGAACTTGCAGGCAAGATCCAGTGACTTGTCTCGCAGTATTCCTTCACCTCTTCAGCTCAGCAGTGAATGTAACATAGATTTTAAGATTCCTGTGGACAAGATTAAACCTGAAGAAACTGTTTATGATGCTGATATGGAGTTGACTGTCAGTGATGTAGGTGAACTACTCACAGTTACATCAAAAGATAAAGATAAACTACATCAAAATAAAAATAGTAATGCCAATTCTGATAAAATATCAGCAAATTTCAGAAGAGTAAAATATTCTAAAGAGAAAACTAAAAGCAAGCCTAAAGTAAGTTCAAATTCATATGCAGAAGAAAGGTACCCTAAGACTGACAGTAGTACAGATTCAAAAATTAATGACTCAGGAACTCAAATATTCCAAAATCAGACAGAACAGCTACCTACAGGGAATTCCTTAGAGAAACCGAGTTTAAAAAATACCAGCAAATATTATCGAGCACAGGATTGCCCAAGTAAAGCTAAAGATACTAGGAGGACATACTTGGTTAACCTAGTGAATCCAAGGAAACAAGAACAGGAGACAAATCAAGAAACTTTCCCAGAAAGGTTTGAAGATGTGGAAAACAAAATACAAAAATCAGACTCTAACACTTCTAATAATAAGATCTCACCTGAAGTTTATTGTGCTGAAAGTTTTCCATTCCAGGATAACACCTCTAATGCATTGTCTTTACAGCAGGACTTTCTACATACAAATGAGAAACGTATCAGCCCAGAAATGAACAGGAAAGCCTTTCAGAACCCTTCTAAAAAGAACGCAACAAAATATTGTAGAGAGGAAAATGAACAGTATAGAGAATATGGTTCAAAAAAATCTCAAACAGAGGTATGCCAACATGACTGGAAGAGAAGAGAAGAGCAGAAGAATAWTATAAAGAAAAATTACAACCAAAAATGTAGTTACAGACGAAGTGGAGAAACTGAAAGTGGTAATGTTCATAAAGTTATTCAGAAAATAGACCGAAGGAATAATAATGTTTCATCAGGCAGATTTAAACATACATTAGCAAAAGCTAGCCGGAAAGCATGTATAATACCAACAGAAAACCTTAAGCAATTCACACTTCGTAGAACWGAAGGGTTAAAAAATAAGAATGCATTGTGCACAGATGTTGTCCATGGTAATAAAATAGCTAAAACACAGCAAGTACAAGGAGCTTTAGATTCTCAGAATGGTGTAGCTATGAATACACTGCAAGCTAGTTCCTCCACAAAACAGGTGGCTGATGACAGTACTGACATGTTAAAGAAAGAGGTAGATTCCTCATCAGTGGCACATAAAAAGCCTTACCTTATTAATTCTCCTGATGATCAGGTAAAGAACCAAGGGAGCTTCATTTCTGATTTTACCGAGATCAGACCAGAAGAAAAGGATTTCAGGAATGTTGACCAAGGGGAGCAGAATATTTTGGACAACCAGAAAGTCCTGCCTGAGATAAGTTCCTTTATGAGCAATTTAAAGTCTACAGTTCAAAAATCAGAATTTTTAAAATTCTTACCTGTAGACTGCTCTGAGAATATGCCATTAAGTTCAGGTAGCTTTTTTCAGGAAGGTCTTCCCCATGTGGAGTTCCCAGTTGTTGATTACCATAATGTTTCAGTGAACTTCTCTATCCTGAAAAACTCTGAAATCTGTGGAAAAAATGATCATACTAAAACACTGGATGCTGAAATAGCAGAGCAAAAACTGGATCATACTTCTACAGAAACTTATAAAAAGTCTCTGTCACTTTGTCATGGTAAGTTTATGGGAGACAGAAAATAAGGGCTTTTTAAATTAGGTAATGCCTGGAATAGCGGTAAGGTACCTTCTCTGAATATGACCCCATTCTTATTCTTTGATTAGACTGGCTAAAATAGGAGTGGAAAAAAGTAAGACAGAAAATCACTAACATTATTCATATCCTCTATCGTATTATCAGTCATGATGTATTTTCAAGTTGTGGTATTTAATATTCCTATTATTTTGTAATATATTCTAGGATGATGTTTAGCCAGGCAGATGCAAGCAGTCTACATTCTTGAGAAGCAGTTAAAGTTGGAGCCTGTACTAATTTTACAAAAGAGTGGTAGAATTCAGAAAGTTGGGAATAAAAAGATACAATAACTTGGGCTTTTATACAAAGGGGAAATCAGTGAACTACATTGTTCCCTTCATAAATGGAGAACAGAGGCAAGAGTTGTTTTAATTAACTGGGTTTACAGATTTAATTTGTATTTCTTTAGGAACACTGTAATTCAATGGGAATTCTCAGGCCTTTACAGAAGATATTTTAAGCAGGTCTTCTGTAGCATCTGCTTATGAGTGTATGAGTATGCTTTCATATGACAACCTTTTTTTAAAATAAGATATTAAGTTAAGAAAAAAATCAAACTTTACAATAGTCTAGAAGATAAGCTTTGGATTATTTTATCATACAGTGAAATTACTGTAAAGGTGGTGAAGGAATGTATGAATAACACATCTATGCTAGAGTCAGTTTCCTAGCTCAGATTGATAGCTTTAATCCCAAACTTTTAGTCTAATATTGTTTTTGCTTCATTTGAATGCTATGACATTATAGCCAAATAATCTCCTGTTTTACAGGACCACAGAATAGGAATACTGGCAGAATTAGAACACTGTGCAAGATACTACTCTTGGTAGTTAGTGGTTGCTTCTTCACAGTTTAGATTTCTTTTGAAGGTAGAAATAAGATCCTATAATTTTATTAGCTTCCATGAGAAATTAATAAAGCCTTGTGATCAGCAGTATCAAAGATTATTGACGTAAAAAGAAGCAAGCAATTATCTGATCTTCATTCATTTAAGCATAGTTCAAAAACCAGTTCATTTTTCATTCTGCATTCAAATTTGTGTCTTAAATTAAAAGGAAACAAGGAAATGCAGTGCTTTCTGATGAATCCAGCTCTTCTGCCTCACTACCTTGAGCTGTGCTTAAACACAGCTTGAAAATCTCCTGGCATGGAAGCTTCTATCTAATTAGGTCTGTGTGAATGTAAACGTTCATGCTTAAAGGCATCCAGCTTTCTTAAATAATTCAGACTCATAGATGTCTCAGAACACTTACTGCTCAAAAAGAAGATAAACTGATCTCTGACCTCAAGTTTTAAGAAGTTAGGGTCAGAATTACTTCCCCTTTAAACCTCATCCAAGTCAAGACTGATTTATGAGACAGTCAGAGTTGGGAGGTGTTTCATGATCAAGAGCCCCCTCTCATTTAAATGAAACAGACACTGCTCTTCCTTAAGGAAAAAATGAACTCTGTCAAAAAATAATGCTTTTTTTCCTTTTGCCTTCATAAGTCATGAGGGACTTACTGCAAGCAGCCCAAAGTCACTTTAATACACCTAGTATACTTACAAGTAAAGTTAGCAAAAATCCAGTGAAGAACCTCTGAAATGTGGTAAGCAGAGACACAGAACAGTAAATCAGAGGAATATTTATAAAATGAACAGTCTTCTCCACTAAGATATTTTACCTGATTTCAGCACAGAATTCTGTTACAGAGTGATGGTAATTTAGCACTATCAGTTTGACCATTAGTTAGGAGTGTGCAAGACATTGATGTTATTGCGAAGAAAGAAGATCTTYACTTCTTTAACATATAAACATTCAGTGTTATAATTTATTAGTTTCAGGATAGGCATAACAGAAAATTTGTCATTTATCCAATATCAGTCTCCTCTATGAGATAAATAGCACATGTCTTTTGTCACACAGAATCTAAGGTGAGTAAAGACTTCAAACTCAGGAAATGAATATAAGAGAGTTTTAATTTTAATTCTATTGCAAAGCTACATCCAAAGTGTTCTTATCTGGATGCATGGAATCTAAAACCGATCTGTATCAGTGAGGAATATGCATTCTCGGAAGAACTTTTACGGGATCCAGATTAAGGGTATATTTATTTCATTTTTGATTATGCACTGCATTGAATCTCAGTGCTTCTCAGAAAGACTATAATCTATGAATGGTTTAGAATCTTTTGAAATGTGGATTAAAGTAATAATTTCAGTATCTATCACAAACTACTGAAAGTATTTTTCTCCAAATTAAGTAGTGATATTTAGTTTAGCATTMTGAATCGGTCTTAAAAACTCAAAAGTTTACAGAAAGTTAGCACAAATAGTGCTGCTTTTACCAAGGCTGGCTAATTTTTAGATACAGTATTTCTCTTTGACATGTTCTGTGATTCAAAATATGAGACATTGTAAATAGCTTCATAGTATGTAGATTTAAAAATATGGGGGCTCACTTAATCACCTTGCTAGGTTCATTTCTCACAGAATTGTCATAAAGTTGGAAAATGTGGTCCTAGGGAACTGCCTTGTACAGATTAAATCTTCGAATTACAAATGTATGCCATCCCCCTGCATTTAAGGCCAGGACCTGTTTGAAGTTTTACTTTTTTCTGACTGTAACAACAGCTTTTGGGAGCCTTAAATAGCTAGCTTCAATTTCCAGTACTTCTGAAGCTTTCTTAGACTGCCCCAAGAGCCATAGCAGTCCTCAGACAGCTCAAACTAGGATAGGTGAAAGCTGCTGTAATGACATTTGTTTTTGCTCACCTATTCCATCGTTTGATGAACATCTTTAGATTAGGA
Organism: Apteryx rowi; assembly: GCF_003343035.1. Lineage (NCBI taxonomy): Eukaryota > Metazoa > Chordata > Aves > Apterygiformes > Apterygidae > Apteryx > Apteryx rowi. The sequence goes on from NW_020449886.1 coordinate 897,109, forward strand.
GCAGTAACCAATTGATTGAATTAACAAATATTAATTAAAAATAATTATGAATTGAAAATTTACTTAATGATTCAGAAAATATTTAAAATAAAGTATACAAACTACTGTATTCACAGGGAGAAAGGCTTTGCAAGATCTGACAAATACCAGTATACATTCTCAGGTTTCCTTACCTAAATCCCCCAAAACTTTAGAAGAAAACTCAGCAGCACGAGCTAGACGAGGAAGAGCCGCTATTTGCTACAAAGAACCCAAATTAAACAGGTAGGTGTAAGTAAATGAGTTTTTTTTTGGGGGGAGGGGGGTTGTTTGTTTGTTTGTTTGTTTTGTAGTATGGAACTATCTCTAATAAAGATTTTCTATTAAAAAAAAATCTTCATCAGTTGGACTGTTTCTTCTGTAAACTCAATTGGAAACATACCTCAATATTGATGTAAAATGTTTCCTGTTATTATGACAGGATTCCCAGTGCCAAAGTAAGATGGCATTCTTCAGTCCTAAAAGCTAAAATACAGTTTATAATTTATTCTAATATTTTATACTAGTGGTGAATAATTGTGAATTCTTAATGTTTAATATGTCATAAACCGTTTAGGGGATGTACATTTGCAAATGTTGTACTCAGATGTAAACTTTTTACTATAATAATATCCTTATAATCTTGTCAAATGGCAAGACAATTTTTGTAGTAATATTATGGAATCCAATGGTTTCGCTTCAACTAACTACAACTAAYATAAGAAATCATCTGAATTTCAAATATATTAATTTGATAATTAGTTATTTACCTTGCAGTGTTCTTACCAAATTCAGTGACGCAAATCAGGCTTTCCAAATTTGTTAAGAAGACAGGACAGAAATTATGTAATAGCTATTAAAATTTTAAAGAGGATTTTAAAGTCAAAAACTTGCAAAAGAAAATTAATGTATTTGCACTTGTGTGGAGTAGAGTAGGCCTAAATCCTGATGGACCTTTAGGTTGATTATTTCTGAAAATATTCTGAGACCTTTCTGTTATAATGATAAGAAAAAAATAATATTAATTTAAGAAAAAATTCAGCTGTGTGTATATATGCATTAGTAGAGTACATATTCATGAGTTAGACATTATCAATATTTCCTTATAATAAGAAGAAAATAAACCCATGAACTGAAAAAAATTAGCCTGCTGTTCTCATGCACCCCAAAAATATTTTTGTTTACCTAAGTAAGCAAACAATTAATAGCAGCAATGAGACTGAGGACAAACAGGAGCAAAGAGTAGCAAAGAAAGTGTCTTTTCATTCTATTGTTTTCTAACATTTTAGAGATATTTATGCCATAAAGTTTGTAAAAGAAATGCAGAAGGATTAGAGTTACATTTTTCTTTTACTAATCTTAATTGGATACTAAAATAATGTTATGATATTATGATATTTACACATTCTCCTGTTAGACCCCACAGTGATTAAGTTCTGTATTTCTGGAGAGAGACAATAAGCTAATAACAGAAAATACTTTTGGATTTCACTTGAGATTTTAGATACTGTCTCTTCTTTATATTTTACTTTCAAATATACTGTCCTGAATGGATGCTATTAGGCCTTTGGTTTAAATCATTTTTGTGTTTTGCCTTAGAGGAGTAAGTTACAATTACTCATATATTAATTGATATGTGTCACATAAAAAAGAGTATGATTTTTAGCATTATTTTTGGAAAATAATTTTTGTTTGTGTCTTGCTATTTTGGACATATTTGTTTTTCATAGACTTAACTTTTGTGTATCAAGCTTTCATTGATAGTATTTATCATTTGGAATTGTTATTATAATGACATAGGTAGTTGCTGTAGGCGTTCACCCATTACGGTTGTTTTATTTCTTTTGTTTACAGCAAATTAAGGCGTGGAGATCAGTTTACAGATACAGATTTTCTGGATTCCCCAGTCTATAAAGTAAAAAATAAAAGAAGTTTTAAAAGTAAATCAAAATTTATTTGAAGAAGACAAGAGAATTGCCTTTATGAACAGTATTTTTAACATGTATACTTTTTTTTTTTCCAAAATGGTATAGACTGCTTATTGTTCTTTGATTAATAAAGGTAAAACACAGCCTTCCAGAGTGGAATTTTCTGGGAAGGAGCCTATATGTAAGTGACACAGAATACCTCACTGAGGAAGACAATACAAGTTAGACTCCACTGTGGTGTTATGCATTTTCAGCCAGTAAATCGTAGTCCGTTTGAAGGGTTTGCAGCATTTCTTAATTTGTAAGAAAAAGTGTAAGTTTTAATGAGAATAAAAATAAATCACCTTTGCGAATTACACTGAGTTCTTAATATTTGTCATGAGCAGAATTATTCTCAGTTCTGGTTGGAAAAGCAGAAGCATCCCAAATTTTGACAAATCCACTGAAACAGATGGAGCAAGTCCCATTATTTTTTAATTATGCAGTGGAAAAAAATGTGATAGTTGACTTTTTTAGATTTGACAGAATCATACTGAAATTTGAATGAGAGGGTCTAATTTTTTTGGAATAGTAGAAATCCAGAGTATATGCCAGAGGCAATGAGACAGAAATAGCACTATAAGGTGACAGAGCACTGGAACAGGTTGCCCAGAGAGGTTGTGGAGTCTCCTTCCCTGGAGATATTCAAAACCCACCTGGACGCGATCCTGTGCAACGTGCTCTAGGTGACCCTGCTTGAGCAGGGGGGTTGGACTAGATGATCTCCAGAGGTCCCTTCCAACCTCAACCATTCTGTGATTCTGTGATAATAGAAATTCAGTAGTAAATATGATCCAGACAAAGCAGAGCCGTGAGTTTCCAGTTGCCTGGCTGTTAGTGTGACAAATACTACGACCACATCCTAACATTTGGCTATCAGACTTCTTATACTGCTTCTCCTCTGGACCCTCATGAATCACTTCCATGTCCCCTAATACACTGTCAGCAGACAAATAGTTTTCTGGGATGATCTGAATCACAGTTGTTGCCAACTGCAGGCTGTAGCTCACAGTACACACAACATTTACGGATTAGATTGGATAAGGCTCAGGTTCATTCTGCAACCGAGCTTGCTATAGCTCATTTTAACCCATTATAGCTCATTCAGATATGAATAAATTACCTTACTTGCTTATAGAAGATGGTTCTTCACACAATATACAGTTAGGCTGAGAAATTCCTTGCCACAGGAGTGGATGTTACTAGGCTGCAGGAGCTTAGAAGTTGATTGGAGAAATTCATGGAAGGAAAATCTATGAGGAGTTACCAGAGACACCATTTCTGGCACAGGATGTCCCTGAATTGCAAATTGTTGAAGGCTGGAAGAGTATTTCTGGGAAGTCTCACTAGACATTTCAACAACTTTTATATTTTTTCCAAGGCATTCACTGCTGAAACCTTCAGAAACCTTCATTTTGTTAGTTAGACCTTTGGTCTGACCTAGTACATCTCTTGTGATTGATATTCCTGAATTTATTATACATGCTTAAAAACAAAAAAAAAATCTGTGTACTCTTTGTACTTCCATTGTAACTAGCATCACTTTGATCTCTTACAACATGACTGAAAGGTGGAGATTTACAAACAAAAAGGAATTTTGCAGGTTAATATTTGTTCCTTAAAAAGCTTTTTGCTGAGAAGGGAGGTAAATGCATGTGGTTTTACTTGTACCATTATCACAGAATAATTCGATATTATAATAATGGTGGTTTGCAAGACATTTGTAATTCTCACCATAAAATGCTAAAAGATGCTAAGTGTTTCTATTCATGTGTTGTTTATGTAGTTCATGCTAGGTTTGAATGACTCATTTCCTCTATGTATAATCTTGTATTTGTATTCTAAATGATCTCTTTTGAAAGAATGCGTATTTATAATTAATCCACATAATTATTCCCAGTAACTATTACAACTGCAAAAAAAATTAAACATATAACTATTCCTGGCTATATAACTTATTTTTTTTCAAAAAGTCAGGCGCTCCATTTTGAGAAAACATCTGAAAAATTTTTTAGGCTTATATAAACAATACAGCTTTTAAGATATACTTGTAATCTGATATATTTATGTTATGGACCTGTGTTGTAATCTTGATAGCACCTTTTTTGTTGGCAACTTTAAAAAGCTTGAGTTTTCCATCTTGGTTTTGTATTTATCTGTAGAAATAGTATGCAAAATATATCTAGTATTTAGACAAACATAAGAACCTTCCAGTATCTTGATCCCCTTCATTGGCTCAGGCTCTTTCAGCTCTTTCTGTTCTTTGCATATGAGTGCGTCTTTCATCCGTTCATCATTGGAGGCAGAGAATGACAGTATTATTTCCTGGCAGTCTTTAGTAACTTCTCTGAAACTGCTTAAACTAAGACAAAAGAGATGTTCTTTTACATTATTTCTATTACTACAGCCACAGTGTCAGTTAAGCTGATTTTCTTTATAAATGGGGAAAAGCAATTCTTTAATCTTTTTATACTATCTTATGTTGTACAGATCAAGAGATATAGAGAATAGAATTCTCATTAAGAACCTTTTAGCAAAAGCAGATTTTACAGTGAGCTTTTGTAATTACACGAAAGAGAATAAAATACAATATCATAAAGGATAAATTTATAAATTCAGGTTTGGGTTAATTTTGTTTTCTGAATATGAAATGTGCGCTGGATGCAACAATAGATAGCTGCAAGATATTAAGCAGTTATTAATATTATAGTATAATAATGTAGCAGATATTAAGTAGTTGTTTAATTTACTTAATCTATTCAAAAAATAATAATTATTAAGCTATTTAATTAATTGATTGATTATTTTTTTAGATACAGAGTGGTGACTGCCCCAGATGGAATACAAATCTCTTCCATAAATGCGTGGGTACAAATAATCTTGTATTTACCAACAGTTGCTTCCAAATCAGGATCCAATCAGAGATTTTATTTTTTTTATTTCCACCTGTATTAAATTATTTTTTATGTATGGAGAAGCAATCTGGGCTGGATTTATGTTAATTCAACTCTTTAGCCATCCCATTTAAAAAATCAGTATTTTAAACCTGAATATATGTCTGAAGTATTTCATGCCAAAGTATTTAGAGCTGAAAGAGGAAAAAGTTCCTCTTTAAATTGTTTTCTCCTCTGTTTATTTGAGTAGAATTAAATCAGTCAAACAGTATATTGAAACTTAGTATGGTATTACTGCTGTGGGGAATTAATCTGTTGCTAAATGAATAGAAATGAAAGGAAGTATTGTCTGGATGAAGAAAATGTTTCTTCCTATCCTGTATGTATTTTTCATATTACTCTGTAAATTACACAGAAGCCGAACCTTCCACCTTGATTACAGAATTGAATCAACTGAGAATTTCCTGGATTAATTCCTGAAGTTAACACTTGTTTTCAGAATTGAAGAGTAATCACTTATTAAGGAGATAATTGTGAAAACCCTGATAAAGTACCATCTTTTGACATATGTCCATTGTCCAAATGGTTGACTTTAATGAATCTCCTTTCMAGAATTTAAGACAACTAAATCACAATAATTTTTGTTATAGACCCTATTAAAGTTTTAGTCCCAACTGTCCTCTTCCAGCTTCTCTCCACAAAATACTGTTGACATCTACAAATTCGCATAATGAATCACTGAATATGTTCTAACTCTCTATGTTAATTACTTAAAATTATTAATGTACATAAGTGTATGCAGAAATTGGGCATGGGGGCCATAATTTTAACTCTGTTGATTGGTTTTCTTCTCCGAGTCATTCAAACAACTCATTTGAAAAGCTACTCAACAGTGGAACACAGTTTCTTTATGATAACAATTTCTTTGCAGATGACATTTGTCAAAGAAAAGGTGGTTTATAAATAACAGTTAAAGTTAGTGTTCAGAAAATCCTTATTTGATAACAAAATTGTTATTAAAATAAACAAAGATGCATTGCTCAGTAAATAGCCAAAAGATTACAAATTGTGGAATATTTGTTGTTTTTTGTGTTGAAAAGCATTTTGCAGTTTAGAACAGAAAACAAAACTTTTCCGTTCTTTTCTTAAGGTTTACCAGTGTTTTTTATCAGTGAAGATTTTTGATTCCAGCATCCAACCCAAGAACTTGTTTCCATCTAAATTATAAGTAAGAATTCAATTGTTACTTTTACATTCTGTAAATAATATAGAGAGTAAATCTAATGTGTGTGTTAGGGAATGTATCCTAAAAATCTGAAGAAGGTTTAGCGTCTTAAAGCCAAAAATGCAGAAAGCCAGATGTGCAGTTTATCATTCCTGATCTCGCAGTTGGAACAAGGCAGAGCAGAAATCCTTTGGTTTTAATAGCATTTTTCACATCTACAGAAGATTGCCTGTACATCTTAGATTGAAGGATCAAAAATACACTGAATGTTATACATATTTTCAAAAATCAAATATAAACTGGAATTCAAAAATCTTCTCTCTTAATTCCAATGCAGAATTTAATGCAAGTGTCACTTACATAATTACATTTCCACATTAATAGAGTACCCATTAAAATATTTTACTACCTTTATTATGACCTTTTTGAAAATCCTCTAGGCTTTAATATTCTCTTTTGTTTAAAGGCCTTTATACAGCTGAACAGTCTGTATATTAATAGCAGTACTTGCGTAAGTTAAAACAGCTGATACAATCTGTTTTTAAATTAATAAAATTCCAGGGTGGCAGTATTGTCTGAGCTCCATTCAAGAATCCACTCCTGTAAAGGTACAGTAAAAATTAATAATTCTATTATCTTTGATACAATTTTTCATATCAATGACAAAATTTTTTACTTAAAGAAATGTACACATGTTCATAATGAGATGCTAATTGTTAGTGTTAGGTTACTTAACTTGCAATTTGGTTCAGTTTAGTTTACTTCAACTTCATGCATTAACAGTGCAAAGAGTTCCATTATGCAGTTCCAGTTGTGCATAACCTTTCTTCAGTTTATTTTCTCTCCCATACAATCTTGTCAGTGTTTTCTTCAGCCACCTACTATTCCATCACTGCTGTATAGTAATTTAATTCATAAACATTAAATATTTTTGTTGTCACCAGAAACTGGCTGAAGATCAGCAGAAATCTACTGTAGTTTACAAAAGGGAAAAGAATTAACATGGATTCCCAAATCCCAAAGTTATTTTAATTGAACTGCTGGAGCTGGAAGTCATGTGCTGTGGATATGCAGACCTCAGGTGCTTCTTACTGTAGCAAATAGAATCAAGTCTTACACCAAAAAAACACAATTTCTGTCTCTTGGTTTATTGCTATGATAATCTCATTAAAAAAAAAAAAAAAAAAGACATGATTATTAAATGTCTGTGACCTAGTTCCTGAAAAATATGTCTGGTTTCTTTGGCAAAAATTTGTATACATTTTAAGAAAATGGTTTTTCATTTTATATAAAGCACTTGTAAACAGAGAAGGTGATTTCACATACTCAAGTGAAAGAAATGGTATGACCATATATTAGGTGTAAATAAGTATTGTCAAAGCGTATTATACTGGTAAAGTAGTAATATTTGTTCTTAAGACACMTACAACACAGACAACTATATATATGCTTGTCGCCTTAGGCACCATAGTCAATAGAAAGAAACAGTCAATTTTAGTGATTCATCTGATTTATTTTAAATGCCTACTTTATGATGAGCTGAACTATGCTGTAAAATTCCTGTTCTCTTCATCGATTATAAAAGGAGGATCAGGTAACTAGCTCACACTAGACTAGATGGCTAGTTTTTGTTAGATGTATTTCATCCAAAAAGTCATATAAAAAGAAATACTGATAAACTCTCTAAGAGATTTCTCTTTCTCTTCATTTTCTTCCATATACCAATGAGTTTTATTTCTTTAAAATGCAATCTATCCTTTTATCCAAATCACTTGGCTACAGAAATCTTATATTTAGTAACCACACTTGCACTGCCTTCCAAGCATTTTCATTCTTCAGCTTCTTTATATAAAGATTAAAACTACCAGTAAAGTTTTTTTTAAAGGTCTGTAATCGAGTTTCCTTCTTACTATTACTTATCACCAACATGGGAGTAGGGAGCATTTCTGGACCACTACTGAACACGAGAGAGCTAGATTTGTGGGCAGATTTGTTTATATATTAATATATTTGAAAAAGATTTGCTTCATGAGACATGTATGGAATCAGGATGTCTGATTCAGGAACTGCCTATCCAAACTGTAAATGACAACATCAGTGTTTTATGTAATAGCAAGGGAGAGCAAACCATGGGTCATCAGTTTTATTATCTTTGGGATGAGAAAATTCAATCTGCCTACACTGATAAAATATGAAAAAAGCAACTTGTAGCTTTGAAATAAGCTTAGAGTTTATGAATTATAGAAATGAATGTTTGTTAAAATTATCTAATTTGTTTTCTTCTAGAATCTACCTATTTACTATGACATGGCAAAAATGCATGATAGTCGTAGAAGGTTTTCAAATGAAGACACCAAACAGTTCACAGACATACCAGGTTAACCATACTGGCATGCAATAACCATGATTGCTGGCTGCTGCCTGCATCTTTTTGCTATAATTCTCTTGCTATTATATTTTCCACTTTTTAAATTTCTAACTACACAATAAAAGAAACACTGTCCAGTCATATACTGTCTGGGGGATCTAAAACTAGGTATTTGAAAGCAGGATGAATGAGAGCATACATCTGCTTTCACAGATGTATGTAGATTAAAGCTTCATTTATTTATTAATATTGCTATGATACTTCTGTTATTTCAAATATATTGCTGTTGGAGACGAGTATTAGATTTAATTAATGCTTTGATTATTTGTAGCATGGGAACAATCCTGACCAAAATATCTTATGCTTAATGGGAGAAAAGGAGATTACTAGAAATGAGGAAGTTCATGACATTTTTGAAAGGAAAGATCATCTGCTCTATTAGCATTAGAGATAGCATACAGACTTAGCACAAATATTAATTTATTTGAGTTTAATAATAAAGGAATCATCCAAGTGTCATTTAACTGCAGTCACTTCTGTTTATATTGTTTTTTTTATTATTATTTAGAAATGCGCTTACTTAATATGCTTTTAAGTACAAATAAGAAAACTTAACCTACCAGGTCATTAATGGGCACTAAATGGATATTACCATCTACATTCTCTCCTTACAGTTCTTTATGTACTCACATCCTCCTCCCATTTGCTTCTTTATGGAAACATCTCAGTGAATATACATAAAAAAAGGTTTACCTTTTAATCATGAAGATAGGAAAACTGAAAAATATCAAGACTCCTCCAAAATCTCTACTAGAGATAGAGGAAGATATTCCAGCATCCAGATTCTGATTCAGTTTCTTTCTTAGTAAGTAAATAACTATTCCCTGTTTTTGAGAAGTGATAATCCATTCAAAATAATTCAGATATATCACATTACCTGCTCCCTTTTCCTGTGAATTGCCAGAATTTCAGTCACACATTTTGGCAGAAAAATGAGTCATACAGGTCAAAATGTACTTCTGGRTATAGTTTTCTGATGCGTCCATTTTGCATGTTTTGTTGAACTATAACATGAACAGAAGCACAAAAAGGCATTATTTACAAATATTTAAGTCATACCATAACTCTTTGTTATTGTTTTTTCACAAGTCTGTAGCCCCAGAGCAACTTTCCCAAGATCCTGTAGAACATTCCAACATGCATGAATTTGGAGTTAAGTCTTGCTGAGGTAGTTTATGTACAGAACATTCATTCCTAAATGGAAAGCTCATCCTAGCTGTGGCCACCAGTTCCAGAGCCCATGCAAAGATTGTGTATGTGTATCAGTAAGGACAATAAGATGTGTTCACACGGAACCTTATAGAAAAAGAAAGTTTGCTTATTCCATTAGTGTGAAAAATCTTGCAGTAAGAAGCTTATCATCCAGGCACTGTGATCTGTATCTCAAAACAGAGTGTTAAAATTATTATTTTAGAATTTCAGGAACCATTTTTTTCCTTCTGAAACACAACTGTGTATGTTGCTACATCAGCAAGATCATTATGAAGAGATGCAGAAATGAATGGGAAAGTAGATTTTGTCCTGATTCAATATTATTTAAGAAAGAATTACACACAGGATATTTTACACAATTCTTTCCTCTAATTTTTTTTTGAAAAGTTTATATATTTTTTTAAATTAAAATATTTATGCTACTCTTCTCTGTATGTCACAGTCATTAGCTCTGTTATTAGAAATTCAAAGGAAATATTTGTTATACCTTGTATTCCCCTTGCTGGCACTGTAGAAGCAAAGCACAGCTTTTTATTTTATTTTTATTTTTTTTAATGATTGTTTCTCTCTGTTGCCCCTGGTTTGGAAGCAAGAAACAGAAGCCCATGCTGTATTTTCCCAAAGCTTTTAGAATTTTAGAATCATCTTTTTGGAGGTGGTCTTAATTATTTTTTCAATGAAAGTCCTGCTGTTACACACTGCCTTGGGCGCTCAGCAGATGTGTGCAAGTTATTTTAACTCTGGAATAATATTACTGTCACTACTAATTGTTTCTTCATTTTTTTTCAGCCTTACTGCTCTTGTTGCTAAATTTGATGTTTTATTCAAACAGAGAGAAAGTTTACTTTGTTATTATTCAGTTCTTTCAGATTCAGTTCTTTTATTTGTTCTGTAAACTGTAGCTCATTTTAGGCACTGCATAAAAAAAGCTAATTTACCTGTTGAATTGTGACTAAATGTGCTTCTTTTAGCAGATCAGCTGATATATTGTTGCCAGAATAATTGGTGGAAAACAGCTCAAGATATTCTGGACAAAAATGAATCTGTATCAGGCACTGGGATATAGACACTTTTTGCTGAGGATAAGGTATTTAATATTTTAGCTTACCACTAATAAGGATTTTGTTTGTTTTAAAATATGTAGGAAAATTAATTCAATAAAATGAAACAGGAAGAGGAAAAATTTTATGGGATGATTCTATAAACCCTTGCTTTCACCAGTAGCCTTTACAAATGCATATACCTTGACATTACTGAAAATTATTTTGTGAGTGCAAATTTTGCAAAATTTGCATTTGGCACTACTTTGTAGGATTTTATCAGAATTCAAAATTTCCATGGGAGATTTTATTGTTAGAAAGTGACAACAGTTCACATTGCTAATGTTTCTCAATGTTAATTTTGGAAATGCAGCTGATATTATTCATTCCTACTTTGATATAGATTAATTGGCTTTCTTGGTATTTAAATCCAATATTTAGGCAGAAAACACCAAAACACTCAGCTGCAACTTGGCTTTGTAGGAATGCATATATCCTTTAAAAAAAGTGTGAGGTGTGTCTTAAAATTTCAATATTCCTTTAAAAGACCAAATTTTGTGGTTAGTTTTAAATGTTAAGGAAAGCTGACTTGTAACTTCTGGGGGTTATACAGTTACACTAAAGAATATACCCTGGACTTCAGGAGAGCAAACTTTGGCCTCTTCAGGGACATACTTGGAGGAATCCGATGAGTTAGGGCCCTAGCAGGAAGGGGCGTTCAAGAGAGCTGGTTAATATTCAAACATCACCTCCTCCAGGCTCAAGAGCGGTGCATCCCTATGAGTAGGAAGTCAAGCAAAGGAGGTAGGAGACCTGCATGGATGAGCAAGGAGCTCCTGGCAAAACTCAACCAGAAGAAGGAAGACTACAGAAAGTGGAAAGGGGGACAGGCCACTTGGGAGGAATATAGGAATGTTGTCAGAGTATGCAGGGATGCGACGAGGAAGGCTAAGGCCCGTTTGGAATTAAATCTGGCAAGAGATGTCAAGGAAA